>NW_024533984.1:0-70973 GCF_016097555.1 Gigantopelta aegis | reverse complement strand
TAAAAAGTGGGTAAATAACCCATACTTTTATTATAAAGAGTGAAGTTGTTAATAAAAATATGCTGATGAGTAGAACAGGAATTTATAGTCATGCTTATAGTATGCAGTTTAATAGGGTAAACCACACACTATTGGGGATTTCAATTAGGCCTTGGATAATAATATTGGTTTATCAATGATTATGCCCACTAATTAACCCACAAAGGAAAACCGGGTTAATACATTCCTCAATAGTAATGAAACCAACTAAGGTGAAAATAATTTTTATTGCCAATAATGAAGCATGGAATATGAGGGATACTATTTAAAAACTATAACTTATATATTCCAGTTGAATAACTTCCATCTCTTGCTTATGGCTAATTGAAGAATTCATGGTGCCAGACATGTGAGTAATGTTGAAATATGATCTATATCATGTTAATAGCTTTAATTATTGAATATAAGCGAGCATAACTCTGGCAGCTTTATATTAAGTTTAGGCAAGTTTGAGTTTGTGATAATTCAGTATTTGACTTGAATATATTTCATGAAAAACTATGGTAACCAAAACCTTGGTTTAAAATGACACAATGCTTAATTTTTTTAAAAGTGTATTTACTCATACAATATAACAGTACAATTGTTTTAAAAGTCATTATGAAATTATTATTATTATGAAATCAATTCATTATATATAAAATACATAAGATTAGTGTCAAGTAAAGTGATAACAACATATTATAATTACTGAATACATTAGTCAGTAAAATACAGAGTGTCAATACAAATAATCATTATAAGTAAAAGTGTAAACTGATTCTCCAAGATCGTGTGTATTAATGAACTCAACAGTTGAGGCAAATAAATAAATAAAATATTTCTAATTATATTGTACATTTTGTGTTTTTTTGCAAAAGTAGGTTGGATAAGGAACTATGTACAGAATGTGAAGAAACTATAGCCAATATAATTATGAACTCCTGCAATTTCAAGAATGCTGGTCCCAAGCTTTAACTGAAAAAGACAAAGTACATTTGTATCATAATAATATAACAAATTATATATATAGAGATTATTAAAATTACATTAATCCTGTAAGTAATTAGTTGCTTTTTATCAACCAGGTTCCATAAGTCTCATTTATTCAAAAGATATGCAGTGTATTATAATTAGCATGAAAAGTAAAATTACTCTTAAATTGTGAAGTCCATATGTAATCAATCAAAAAATGATATGAATATAATTTTACAGCAACTTTTTAATATTTACTTCTTACCTGACACTCTCTACTGCAATACCATTCAGTATGACAACCAGAGCAGAGGATAGGTAGCATCCTTACCACATAAAGTACAAGATTCTGCTTAATTTAGCTCCTTTTCGTCTGGATACATTAACAGAGGTTGCAACATTTGAGAGGGATTTGCATATTCCTACTAACCACCTGTGTTATTTATAGCTACTGCTCTCTGCTTGTAATATCTGTAGGTTTTTGCCAGTGTTTGCAGGTCGTCGGATAATAGTGGCGCCTGAGCCAGTAGCTGTGGTTGAAGCTGCAACAGGATTATCAGCAACAAGGTAAGTACGTCCTTTTGACCACTTGTTGTTGATTAGCATTAGTTCCAGGTGATGGTGCAGATATATAGATCTAACGCTACTGTTTGCTGCAGTGGTTGTGATGACATAGTTGGGTTAGAAACCAGATAGTGGTGATGCTGTGTTGATGTTGCAGCTGTTGCTGTTGTTGCAGCAATTTGTTGTTGTTGTTGTTGTTGTGCTGCAGTTGTGTTGTTGGTTGTTGCTGCAGTTGTTGTCGTTGATGTTGCAGTTGTTGTGGTTGCATTTGTTGCTGTTGCTGTTGCCTTGTTGTTGCTGCTGTAATCGTTTTTCTGCATTTGCTGTTGTTGCTGTAATTGTTGTCTTTGTTGTTGCCTTTGTTGTTGTCGCTGTTGTTGCTGTGTTTGTTGCTGTCGTTTATACTGCATTTGTTCAGCTTCTTGTTGTTTTTTGGATTAATTGTTGTTGTGTGATTGTACATGTTGCTGCTCAGTTGCGACAGGTCCAGGAGGTGGAATAAATACTCCTGATGTTTGAACATGATATGTACGCTGAGCAGCTTGTTGTTGTTGTGTATATTCAAAATGGCTCCATGTTATTTGGAGAGGGATGAAGTCAAAGGAGGGTTAGTAGGAAGAGGCTGGTTAGTATAAGAAACATTGACTGTGCCAAGGTGAGTTGGAGATCCTAAAGATATCATTTGAGGCTGGGGTTGATGTTGTGTTATTCGTTGAGCTTTTGGTTTAATTGGACGGCTTCTTGTCATTTGCATTGGTGTGCCAGAATTGTCAACAATAACATTGGGAGACGGATGTGACACTCTTTGCTGACCAACTGCATTATTATTTTGTTCATAATTTTTACCATTTTCCTGAAACTTTTTAAAAGCAGTGTGAAAAATATCCATCAAGTTATCTTCACTCAAACTATCAAAGTCTTTCTTATAGCGGTTTTTATAACATATAAATGTTGAACTAACTCAGACAAAGCATCTTCATGAAGCCTAACAGCAGTTTCTGTTTGCTTGTTTTTAGGATCGCTTCTAACTGAAAACTGGCTTATTAGAAGACTGAGGACTTGTCCGTTGAGGTTTGCATTTGATAATAATTGGTATTAGTTGTTTTACTTTTGTTCCACGTCCTGGTGGTGGTATCTTTAATGAAGCTGGTGGACTTCGTAGAGGTGGTGATATTCTTATATCACTGGTTGAGGCAGGCATTGTGGGAAATGGCATTCACTACAGCATAGGGTTTTGTAGTGTTGACAGTTGGTTGCAGAGCAGGAGGTGAAATAACTGTCTGAACACTACTATCTCCAGATACAAGTACTGATTTTGTCTGATCTGGTACCTCCATTATTGTATAATATGGCATTACAGCTGGCACGGTTGTAGCTGGCTGCTGAGGAAGTGGAGTTGCAACTAAAGCCTGTTGAACAGGTGCAACTGGTGTATAGACAACCACCTGTAGTACCAAGAGGAGTTGCTGCTATTTGTGGCTGCTGGTGAGTCATTATCACTTGTCCACCATGATTCAACATGACATCATTATCTGTCAGGTGATGAGGACCAGATGTTGCCATTATTTCTTGGGTAGGTGTAGAATATGTGACTACAGCATTTTGTGAAATTTCCAGTTTGAGTAGATGGAATTATGTAGAGAGTAGCAACCTCACCTGTAGCAGTAATGGGTGTCGGAGCAAAGACAACTGCATGCTGATTGTCAGAGTTTTTCTCGTGATCAATTGGCTGCTAGCAATACAAGATACAGATGCATGGTCTGGGGTACACCTTGAGATATAGCATAATACTAGTTGATGACTGTGGCAACAATACAACAGATGAAGAGTTATTACTAGTGTATGTTTCTTGTATATATTGACCATGTTTATCAGAATACATGGTTGCTGTAGGTACCGATTGGATAATAGCTCCTGTTCTGCTTTGCTCATTGCCACGATCACCCTAAAAATAAATTGTATAGCATAACAAAGCTATTAGTAAAAAAACTAACCTCAAATCTTTCAGGAACAACTCGTTTTGGTTTAGTAGCTGCGATTATTTTTCTTTACTGGAAGCTCTGTAATCTATTGGAGTTGTATATTGTCTTGTATGACTAGATGGTTGAGATACTGGAGTAGTGACATACTGAACATGACCAGATCCACCACGATGGGTCAATGGTAGCGATGACAACGTAGTTACAGGTGCCGATGGAGGTGATGGAGGCTGATTGATGACCACCACAGAATTCTGCTTGCACAATGATGGTCATGAAACATATGAGATAATGGGACAGTTGATCTGTGAGGACTTGCTGTAGACATTGTAACTGAGAATGAATGCTTCTAGATTGTACTGCTGTTGTTCTTGAGTGCTGAGTGTTGACACTGGGTTGAGATAAGGTTTTTGAAGAGTTATTAGGTGATGAGCTTTTTCTGAATGGTAGAGTGTTTTACTTGCATTTGGTAGTTGTTGCAGAGGTGATGGGCTAGTCAGATTACTGAGAGGGGGAGGAGAAGTAGAATCTTGAATGACCGAGCACGCTGCTTGAATTTTGATGGTTTGAGTTTTTGTCACTCCAGGTGACACCTCACAAGACTTTGCGCAGCTTTATCTGAGAAAACATCATGAGAAAGAGGTTGAGTTATTGCTTAGAAACTGGGGTCTGAGTAGCCTGTGGTAGAGAGCTAGCCTTTGTGGAGCATTTTTTGACCTATCTTCAATAATTATAACATCATCAGAGTGTTGTCTTGGGGTTCCAAAGATATTGCAGTCTGTGCTGTAGATACCAAAGATGTGACTGACTGAGTTGCACTCTTCAAAGGAGGTGGGTGTTCTGCAACTATATGAAATTGTACTCGTTAAAGGAGGTGGTTTTTCTATAACAGTCTGAGTTGCACTCTTCAAAGGAGGTGGGTTTTCCATAACAGTCTGAGTTGCACTCTTCAAGGTGGTGGGTTTTCTATAATAGTCTGAGTTGCACTCTTCAAGGGAGGTGGGTTTCTGCAACTGCCTGGGTTGCACTCTTCAAGGAGGTGGGTTTTCTGTGACTGTTTTGAGTTGCACTCTTCAAAGGAGGAGGCTTTTTCTATTTCTTGACAGCTATTGACAATTACTGGAAGAAGACTTTCTATTCTATCAGTCATCAGTGGTGGTGGAGCAACTTGTTGCAATGCATTTGTATTCAAATTACTAACCTGAATCATTGTTCACAGATGTCTGTGAAAATATAATCTGTCTGCTTTGTAATGGAGGGGGAATTTCAATTTGATTAGCAATGCTTGAATTCTCTGAATCAACATGTGTGCTCAGTGAGGTGCGTGTGCTATTACTTAACTGGGGAGATACAAGCATAGTGGTTGTACTAGTAAGGGAATTTAGGGAAGAGGATTGCCTATTATCAATGGGGATACTGTGTTATCATTCTCTTGGATAAATCTCGCTCTTCATATGCCTTTGTTGCATTTTCCCTTGTGTCCAACTGAACACTTGTGGGTAAGGTAGTAGTGATGTTTATAGCTTCATGATAGGACTTTAGTCCATTGCCTCCACTTTCTAAGGTCTCAGTATTTTTCTACTCCTTCTTGAGTTGTAGAGGACTCCAGTTGGTTGTTAATATTAGACAATATAGATGGCATGGGGGGGGGGGGGGGGGGGGCATTTCTTCACTACACAATTGATGATCAACAAGAGAATCAGTTTCCATGGCTGTATCAGGTATTGATTTAAATAGTGGTGAAGACAGAGGAGGTGGACTTCTCACATTTGCAGAAGATAGAGGGCTAGTAATCAACACTAGGAGGAAGAGTTAAAGATACTCGAAGACTCCTAGGTCGTTTTGAAGGTGGGCAATATTGTTCTTCATTATCACCATTTTTGTTTGTTGTGACAAGTCCTGATTCCTCAGATTCACTCTCATCTGAGTTATCATTGACAGATGAATTAGGTTGATTGTTATGAGAAATCAACATCTGTGGAACTTGCCTGTTGCACAGACACAGTACAAGATTCCACAGTTGTACATTGAATCTTTGTACTACCAGCTCCACTGTCTTCCTTACCACGTCTCTTGCGCCAGTTTCCTGCTCTATTGGCAGAGGCACGACCAACATCACTTTTGGCAAGTTTACGCCTTAGCAATTCCAGTGGTCTCATTTTTGATCCTCGCCTACCTGACTCACTTAGTCGTGGTCTTCCAACCTGTCCATACATAGGAAAGTGTCCAATAATAACTAGTCTCCCAAACAATAATAGCTTAAAGTCTAATAATGCATTTCCTAAGTCAGCTGTACCTTTTCAATGCAAAAGGAGCATATACATTCAAGCAACAACCCCCCACCCTCAATTTATTAGTTAAAATACACAATAACTAGAGAAATGCTACACAAAATTTGCATGCTTGCAGGGAACTACCTTTCTTTTTTTGGTATAGTATCAACAGGAGGAAGTACAGGATCTGGAGGTGGACAATAAGCAGCTGTCTCTGGCTCATATTCCAAATCTTTTCAACTTTAATAATAATATCATCCTTTGTATCTTCATCTTCTCCAAACAGACTTTGCATGACATCAATTGATTCAGTTAAGTAAGGATTTTTAATGTGTTTTTGGCAATAAAGACAATGCCAAGGATTATCTAATTCTAAGGCTGATGCTGGGATTGATGGTGTATGGCACTTCTGATGGAAACCTGAAAATTTTAAAAAATGCAAATTGATATTTCTAACTTATGATTAATTCCTAAACAAACATTTCAATCAAGTACACCAACAAAAATGACATACAATGAGAGCAATGAGCCTCAAATGTTTATTTTAAGTGTCAAAACAAATGCATAGTGTAGGAGTTGCCTGATACAATACTAAAAATATCATAAACAGACCACCCTGATTCTGGTATGAATTTAGACATAAGGTTCAAGAACTATGAAAGCATTGTCTCTTGTTAAGTTCACACACCCCCAACTGTGAAGTTATGATGACACAACAAATTAAATTCATGCACACATCTACAAAAAACTAAATTCATAGCACTTATCACAGTAACATCTAATAAAGGCTACACCTCACACACAGCAAACTGCATGAAACCATATGTATAAATCTAATTTATTTAAAACTACTCAAGAACGTATGTTGTGGTTACCTATTCCACAAGAATCACAAAGGACGATTTCATTAGGTGTCTCTGAGTCGTCTTTCTTACATTTAATGCAAAATAATATCTGTTGTGGGTCTCATCCACTGTGAAAATAAGTTATAGTAAATTAAATTATAATAGTTGAATATAAACTTACAATAACGGATCTAAGATATCACAGAAAATTCAGATTAATTAAGTATGGGTATAATTAATTTAATTACAATAATAATCCCTATTTGGTCCATTATATAGAAGTAAAATTGTATAACCATTTTCCTAAGTAATTAACAGCTGTATATAACTAGCAGCTGTACCGATGTACTGTATCATAAAAAACAGACAGCAATACAAGATGATGATATACAGTTTTAATTCAGTAGTGACATAGGCTATGTTGTTTTCACAAATTATTTCAAATTGTCTAATTCAATTATTCCAAACACATCAAAAAAATATAGCTAATTTAGCGCTTTATCTACTTACCACTGTGTATCTGTTGAAAAAGCCGCTCGTCAGTAGAGCGATCGTCGAATATCACGACACATTTGCGTCTTCTAGCGTCAATCCGTTTTATTTTAGCAAAATAGACCATACCATCGTTCCACTTTACCAAGACTAACTCACCAGTCTCGTGTGGAAACTCTTTTCCTTCTTCGTGTCTGCTTGCCATCTCTCTTTGCCAGTTCTGGTTTGCCTGGCCAAAGATGGCGTCGTAAATAGCGTGGGAAAAGTACAAGGATCAAAAAAAGCGACAATACTGTTTTGACGCTTTTTTTTTAGTCATCCAGGAAAAGGAGAGCCTGGGTCTTTTGATAAGAGTAGTTGAAACTAATGAATATTACATCACACTTTGTTATTTAGGTACAAAAGTGGGTGGGAAGCCAGACCAGTGAGCTCTCATTACGCTAGACTAATTAATATTAGTTTTTTTATATTGACATATTGTTGACGGCAACTGCACTGAACGCTCTTCTCGAAACGAGCGCATTTGAGAAGAAACTGTGACAGGTGCAGTCTTTTAGACTTAACTACCTTGTACCTAAGAAGCATTCTTTGTTATATGGTGACCCAAGCTTTTGCGGGGCCAATCAATACACAGTCCATGGCACTGTGGCACTGTCCAACATACATATGCAGCACACACACACACACACACACACACCCACACACACACACACACACACACACACACACACACACACACACACACACACACACATATCAGACATATTGCTTGATTGAGGGCATAGAACAGGTACATCTTTAATAGGCAATGCCAATTCATTGAAACACAATAGTGGCTTTTATGACCTTTAACTTTGATTGGTAAGAGGTCAAGGTAATAAACCATATATTATAGTTGTCACATCATAAATACAAACTAATTGATTCTATATATATATGTATATATGTATATAATATATATACATATATACAGCTGTTATATACAGATGCGAGTAATGAGTTTATCTGTCATAGTAACACTATTAATAAGCAGGTAGGCTGTATATATATAACAACTAAAAATGAGTATTTGTGCTTGGATGCATGAAAAGTTTACTAAAAGAAAGCTTCCATTTATACCTTACACAAGATTGAGTATATACATATCTATCTATAGAGGAACAATCCTCTCCTCTTGTGTGTTCATCCTAATCAAATTCATCAACTGTAGTAAACTAAATACGGAGGAGGAAACAAAACATATGTAGGCAGTATATTGACCAATCAGAATCATCCACATCAACTCTGAGGCATGGGGGGAAGGCATGGATCTATTCTCTCCAAAAAAAACTTATTTAAACCTAAATGAATGTATGGTGAAACCCTTAGTAGCTTTGTGGTGGTGACAGTCTGTCTGAACAGTTCATTATATGTAGTTGTAGTCAAAACCATAATAGTCATAAGTTTTCCCATATATGGTAATGTCACTATGCTATAAATTTGTGGTTGTTATGACACAATATTGGATTAGTTACTCCAAAATTATAGTTAGTTATTGCTCTCTATATGTGGTGGACTTTGTAAGAAACCAAATTATATATAATAAATCTCATGAGAGATGTATGTAAGTTAAAATATACAGATTTGGGAAAACACTATCAAAACATCATACTGTTGGTATAAGATATGCATGTGTACATATACCCAGAAAGTTTATATAGTTAATACTTAAAGTGCAAGGGCTGGCATAGTATCTATTGTTGAAAGCAATCACAACAAGAGTCAATAGAAGCTTTTCCTGATTAAAATTATGACTACCATACAAAAAGAGAAGACAATAGAGGTTATCTAAACCAAGATCAATAATGAGGCGGGCTATAACTATATGGCCTCATGGCCCTCCTAGAGTTGGTGGTTACCATAATAACAAAATTATTGAATACTTTTTTTAAAGGCACTTTGATCTATAGTGTGACATAACATATCAAAGAAACAACTTTAATTCCTTACTCAACACTTTGATACACTGATCATGAATACAAATTCATATGTACAATATTGTATCCTCCAACTTTCCTCAATAGGCAATTCAATTATCAGTGTGTATGTACCATAATTTCCTTGTTATATGACAGCTGAACAAACAGCCACATTTTCTACATACCAATGTACATATATAAATGCTAGGTATTTTCTCATGACCATTTGGTATATGAATACCCCACCCAGTTTTTGTAACACAAATGGTCTACTTTAGTGAATTCAGAAGACTACGTTGTAGGGGCAACCTTGTATATGAAAGCTTCCTTACATGTATGATAACTGAATTAACCATATGTATGACTTACCACATGTGTCTACATATTGTATATATTACAGTTAATTAAGCTGTCAGTGACATTGACATAACATAACATATACAAAACAGTTATCAGCATAACAAAAGTAATGCATGCTTACATGTTTTTTTTCTATAGTTTTTATAGTTCAACTGATTACAGAACACTTCATAGTATATATACACAGCCTCATTGGGCAATCAGCCAACACACAATATTATCTCAAAATTAAGGTAAACCCTATGTGTACTTATAAGTGCACTGTTGATGTGTATATGGCTTGCATTTGCATTGGTATGATCAATATCTGTACTGTAGTGGGTTCAGTAGTATGATGCAGTTATAAAAGTTTATTTTTAAGCAATGTATATATGCAACACAAACAATTTAATGTTTCATGTACATTTATATAGTTAGTGAGACAAGAGTAGTTCTGGCAAATGAAGTTCTGGTGAGTTGAAAACCAGTGAACGTTGAAAAGAAAAAGCTGGTTTCTCTGGACTATATATATATAGGGAAAAAAAAGCATAATTTATTTTGAAAAGTCTCATAAAATTAAAATATATATTACAACCTTATAATAATAGATATGATTAGAAAATTACGGAAAAGCAACTGAAACATTCCAGTCCCAAGAGCCATAGGAATTCCCATAATAATACACTCACTAACACCTGGCAATTGCAAAATAATTTGAAAAAAATGATATAGAATTATAATAAATTGTTATATGGATCATCTCAAGTGCATATAACACTTTCACATAGTTACATGCTGCATTTTATCACTCATTCATATCTATATAAAATATAATTCACCACTGATAGCATCACATTGCCCATGGAATGCAGCATCAAAGAGATGGTCACTAGTTTTTCTCAAACTACAATAAAACTAGACAATACTTAAAGTTTTTTATTGCATTACTAACTGAAGCCAACATCAAAACACTCTCTTTCATCTTTGCTAGACCAAATCGAGTAATACCTAGCACTTCTCCCTGCAGATGCAAGAAAAAAAAGATTTAAACTGTTGCATAATTGTAGTACTAATCCCTATCATACTATAAGTTATTACTACATATATATATATATATACATGTATAGTTAGTAGAAAATTTATATTAAAAATAATTTGTAATTTATTATTTTGTTTGATGTCAGTACTCAGTAGTAAGCAGTGAATAAATATTGCAAGAATCTGTATGATGTAGCCATATTACATGTACATGTGAGTATTTATACTTTAAATGTCATTAATCTGCCACAACATAACGTGACGTGAATCAATGTTCATCCCATGATTGACCATAGTGTAGACTATTTCATTAATAATTGTTTGTCTGTAAAGAAATAAATATACATAACAATGAAATAGTTTATAATTACATGTATATGTATGTATATTGCACTGTAGCAATGATGTATATTTATATGCAAGTTTTTTGCATGTTTATGCAGTATTGTTAACTTAAACTTAGCTGTTGTTGAATCTTTCATATACAAAATATATAACAAAACTTTTAAATATAATTTTTATATATTATTTGATCACTTTTCAAAATCAGGTTATATCAATAGTATTTAGCTATGTTTTGATGAAAGATAAAAACACAGAAGCACAGACCAACAGTTGATAGGTGTTTGCAACATGTATACAATAGCAATAGTAAGAGGATGATTGCATCATCATTCCAACCATTGCAATGTACCATACTTGGAAGGATGTTATGCAATGATGCCATATAATTATCATTGCCAACATCCTTCGTAGGTACACATATATATGTGACATGATTAATCATGTCACATATATGTGTGCCTACAATAACAGGTTTTCATCTTAGCTATTAACATCCCTGCAGATTAGACCAAATGATTATATAGCCTTCCTATAACTTTATAATATTGTGCAACACTTATTAGATGGTTCAAATTTATCCAGCTGTGTTTGCATATAGATAGACCATCTGTACTAAAAAACCTGCCTTGCTGCTTCAATGCCTAGTGTCTTTTCCACCTCAGCAGTGTGATTTGAGGTGGTTCTAGTTCCCTTGACTCCATTAGTTGCTATTACAGCCTGTAAATTAAGGCCTTCCACAAGAAGTTTGTACTTTTCTCCACTCTCCCTCATCTTTATGAATGATGGCACGTGTTACACTGCTAATTCCCTAAATATATATAAAGAAATTTTCATCATTGGCATAGGATAATTTATAACTATATACTATATCCTACTTATTGGCCTAAATTTAATCTATAAATCTAGTTGTTTTTTATGTTGTGGTGTTAAGGTGGGTGGGTCACCTTGACACAACTTTAGGTAAAGCAATTTTAAGTGATTGTATCTGATAGTATAAAGATATTTTGCCACCTTCAGGAGGATGAATAAATAAAACCCATTTATTACGAAGAGATATATCCTATACAGAAAAGGAAATATAAATAAAATACATTATATATATATATATATATATATATATATATATATATATATATATATATTATTATTGTTGTGGTCAGTTATTATATATGTGACTTATTGTAATGTATACAACACTACATTTAGGTTTTAGTTTCAATTTGGGAGTTGAAAGAATGGAATACATTACTGACTCGGCATCAATCTCCAAACTATAAAATTCAATAAAGTAATGTAACAGAATGAACAACAAAGAATAACTCACATCTAAATGGTATGGTACATGCAAAATGTACTTGAATGTACCTTATATTTTATAATATAGAGAGAGGTTGTTATGTTATACTTTACTATAGAGGCAGTTTGTCTAATGATAATAACATGATTGACTCAGTCTCTCAATATAGTCATAACACTATTATACCTGTTAGCATTACAGGCTGACAAATATATGGCTAATAGAATCAATAGTGTAACATTCATTAATACCATTATTTGGTACTCTTATAAAGTTATAACTTCTATAGTTGACATATGAAGACTTTTGAGGACTAAGTCACAATATATACCTTTGATTATATAATTGACATAACAAGAGGTGAGAGTTCCCTCTAACCTCAAAGGTTTTCTTATAACATATCACACTTAACCTCATCACTATTATGGAAAGTGGCAAATACTACACTATAGCAACAAACTACAATGTACTCACCAACACACACACACACATATATGGCATCATAGTACAATACCCTATACTATTAAATGCCCTTGGTTTTACTAATGCAATTAATGTTGTTTAGTGCATTCATTAGCTGTAAGTGTTGATAACAGCATAGTTGTGAATGTGTAGTTAGTACAGGTCTTCCGGAAACCTCACATCACATGGACGTATCACCGTAACTAGTTATAGTTAATTACACTGTCAGTCTGACATTATTTGTGATATCACACCATTCTGACACCTTTCACACAGAGATCCCAAGCTATGTTCTCATTAAGACTGAAGGTAACAATATATATGAATTCTCCATATCACACTATTAATAGTAGTCATGTTATCACAGTATATCTGGTACATTCTACACTAACAAAAATCATTACTGACTATATTATAGTTTAGTTTCAATGCCATGGCAAATTATCTTATTAACCAGATATAATCATATATATGTTTCAAAGTTATCTTTCTAAATGAGACTCCCTCGATAATGTTTTTAAAATCCTTAAAGATAAAAAGTGAAAGTTTATTTGTGGCCAAGTAATGTTACATTACAAGTAATGTTACATGTTAAGGTACAATGATCTCTACAAATGACCTTTAATAATTGTATTCGACTTTTTATCCAATTTAATACGAATATAAACAACTATCTGACTCATAGACCTCTTCAAGAAACTAGACACCTAGAGAGAGAAAGAGAGAGAGAGAGAGAAAGTTCTACTAGAAGATTGGCATCTTTAGAACTAAAGATATACCATTAAGATAAGTTGTTCCATGCATTTCAGGAGTTTACATAAATCTTAAACAAACTATCACAGTTAAAGTTTACCATGAAAAACAAAAATGCTAAATTATATCAACGGAAACGAACAGTTTTGATACATTAAAGAGCCACGTGATTCACTATTAACATGTTTGTGAATAGACTTTATGTAGAACTTCCTCTCATTGACATGTAGCCTTCTATAACATGACACCATTAGGAAAAACAGGTTGCACCTGTATATTTCTTAATGTCACTGACTACTCCCAAAAGTGACAATTCATTAATATTACAGATGTTTCTCAACTACACTGCAAACTATTAGCGAAAACTATTGAATGAATTGAGCTGTTAAACAATTAATACAGGTAAACAGATGGTGCTGCCAATTCAATTTCATCTCCCAGACATAAAGGTTCTGGGAATGAGACTGGCTACATACATTTACTAGATCCACAATGATAAAGTTACTTCACCAAGCAGTGTTTTTCTCAATTCTTCCTTTGACTATTCGAGACAGTATTCCGGGTCATTATCATTGTCCAAGTGAGCAGTAATAATGGGTGTACTAATGGTTCGAGCTGCATTAATGATCTCTTTAATTTCGCGGAAACACCTAATGTAATATTTGTGCTACAGTTAAGGAAATAATGCTAAGTTGGGGTAGCAAATATTTATTAGGACTAAGTAATGCATCATAAACATATCATGACATCAAACCGTGTTGTACACATGTTGCTTAATGTTAATGATATAGTACACTTCCTATAATGGATCTATCAGACTCAATCATATATATCATTATATTGTTGTACATGAATAGTGAATGTGAACTGAAAGTATATTATAAAACAATATTTACTATTCATTATTGACAATACTATACTGTAAAAAAAACTTCTTTAAGTTCATAATACCATTTAAAAACCATTTTGTTAGCAATGTAAACATGTAGAGTCCACTTAGTCTAATTGCAAAGCTATTTAATGGTCATTAGTTATGTGGTATGAGTGGTAACCCACAACTATATATTCTTATATTAGTTTGTATGGGTAAAATAAGCAACATGTGTTTGCTACAATGGTTATTACCAAATTAGGAATTAAATGAAAAGTTTTTTCTGCATGGTTTTAGTTTAAAAAAACTAAAGCAACTTTCATTTGTTGATATTGTTACGCAAGCTTTTTGTGAATTACAATTGTTAGTAATTAAGTTATGTAAAACAAATTTATAACAATGTAATAACACTAGTGCTTGTGAAAATACGAGACTGAGATCCGTAGCTTTGAAAACTATTTATCCCCAAATCTATGAGACTTCACTTAGTAAAGGATATTCATTGAACGCAACTCCTGCAAAATGGAAAGTTTTCAATGTCATGTTGAGTGCCTGGTTCTCCAATACTCTGAGCCCTATAGCTCCCCACAGCAGTCCCTGTGCATGCCAAAAAATATATATAACATATAGGACATTGTGGGTTTGGCAGGACATATTCTAATAACACAATTATGATCCTAAGAATGAAGTTGTTTACAGTTAACTGTTGTTATTAGGACCCTTTCCATTTATGGTACTGAATACATATATGTTATACACATGTGATAAATCTAATTAATTTGTCTAGGAAATTCATTATAGCATGATAATATAATAGTAATTAGATTATAATACTATTGTTTTATAGTAAAAACTATACTTTAATAATATGCTACACAAGAACTAGTTAATATTATTGTTATACATATGTTATATTACATTGTTATAATGTTAACATATCCCATCCATTTATCCGTTTGTCCATCCATTCATTTCTACCAGGCTCTATCCTATGCTTTCATGAATTTATTAATACAAGTCTCCACAAACAGTTTAATTGAGTACTTGTTTACGAAAAACGGGGGGCAGGGAGGTGATACGATCCAATTGATATAAAACTATATAAAAGAAATTTCATAAGCGAGAGTTATCAACACATTACATATATTATCAAACTAATGCAACTAACACATTAGAAATATGTCTTCTTAGACTGTTGTATTATAAATCTAGTTTATAGATTATAGTTTGTTTATTGCAACCATGTTTATGTCTGGTGTGTCCTCTTATCGTTTATTGTTCCTCATTGGAAAGTTTGTTATTTCCTCATGCACGTTTCACTTTAATAGCTGTACATGTATATTAACTTATATTGTTTATCACATTTTTTTATTAGGAACCTGTCATTTCATTACTACTAGCTAAATAACGTTATCATGATATTTAAATAGTTTTAATAAAATACTAAAATGATGGTGACCTACCTTTAGGGATAGAGTTGTCATCACTGATCAATTTAGAATCACTGTGTGTTAGATCATAAAAAATGACCATCAGTATATTAAGACTCACACTACTAGTTGAGGATCAGGAATATTGTAATGACACCAAGTATCCTGGCAACTTTGAAACTGTCTTAGCTAAAAATTCCCTATTAAATTAAGTACGATGTTAATAAGTTATATAACAATCAGTTGAAATAATTAGTTGTTTTTTAAACAAGTCATTGTTAATTAAAGTATTATAAAAACATTAATTGAATAATTACTATGGAATGGTCATGTTATGTTCTTAAAACAGATTACTACTAACAAATGACATCTACTGACGAGTAAAAAGCTATTCAAAAAATAAATTCCATAGTAATGACATTTACAAAAAACATTCAGCAATCCATGAAATTCTTGCGTCTAAACTAACAAAGCATAAACTGAATTAAAAACACCCACTTGTAAATATTAACCAGTAATAACTAATAATAATAGCAATAATATGACATTTTACTACCTCTCAATCTATCAATCCTGTATTATATTTCAATGTGAATGATCATGAATCAGCCAATTTATTTTACCATTGAAATACATCTTCAAAGAAATGTCACAAAGTAAGTTAAGTTCATTGGTATATATTATTATATTAATAGTAAACTAATGTCTTGTGTTTTATTGTTAATTATGATGTAATAAATACAAATTATATCTCACTTTAACTCTCTTGGGAAATTCTTTATTACATAAAAAAACTGGTCCAGTCTGGCTTAACTGGTAAGACAAGTATCGGAGTTGTGATGGAGAGAGTGGAAACTCTTCAGAACAGGGGAATTGTTGTCTATAATAAAGTGATAAGTCATGTTTAAATAATATCAAAGTTACTTTTATATGATGCAAAAAACGTGGGAAATCTACTGGCTTATCCTTTCCCTCCATGCTGAAGGGTCTAAACCCATCGCCCCCATAAACAAATTGGAACAATAATCCCTCACTATTACGGACAGTATTATCATATTGACAAACATAGATCTTCAAGAGACTAAAGGAATACAGACAGCTGTATAGGACAGTTCTTATTAGGTGATGATACATTGACGATGTCGACGTTGCATGTAACCTGTCTCTGCTGTCTTTACAGCAGTGTCTTACTAGACCTGTGTGCACATTGTGTTGTCATAGAAAACAATAAGTTATTAGACATAAAGTTACCTAGCAAACTAATTTTCTGAGGAAAAATTTTAAAAGAGTTACAGGTGTTTACACAATTGCAAACAATGAGAAATTTGTAACAAAACCACACAAAATATTTTTCTACATAGGAATGTGAGGTTTGCCTCAAACAGTTAATAGAAAGATTTAATGACAAATGTAACCTTAATCTCTTAGTCCATCCATGGATAAAGTAAGCATTAGCATTATGTATAATTTCTTCTATACCTAGTTTATAACGTAGCTTTGATTGATCTTATTCACTTTCACACTGTCATATACAAATCATTCATCATTTAATTGTTTTAAAAGTAAGTCTGTTTTGTTCCTTTCTTCCAATATTACATTGCTAAACATTGAGTAAACATTTTATCTATGATGGATCACATACCTATGACTCCAGGTTCAGGTAAAGCAACCATTACCTAAGCATGACTGAACCACACACACGTCGCACAACACACAAACACACACAACACACACACACACAGAAACTAGGTGACGATTTTGTTTATACCATTCAGATCAGTCGCTTCATGTTAAGGCACTTGGGCAACATAGTATTAATTTTTGTGTAATCAAACATAGAATAGAAGAAGGCAAGTAGGGGGGGGGGGAATTGCCATTAAGAATAAGATATATAAGTATTTAGTAATAGCACTAACCTTCTCTTCCTCCCCTTTGTATGAAAAAAGAACTCAGGTGTGTGTTAGTCCAGTGTAAAAACTATTTCCAACAAAACCTTTGGCTGCTGGAGATTTTGCTATAAAATTATGGATATCTAAATTCTGGAATTTATAATTTATCACATTTTTAGGGAAATGAGGTAATGAACGATCTTCAAATCCGTTTGGTGTCTCTTCCCAGAGTAAGCTTGCTGTCCAACACAGGCTATCATAGAGATAATTAATGAATGATCCTTTGAGCCACAGAGAGCCATAGTTAATGGACTGTTGGTTGGATGCGAGTTCTTCTTACAAGTATTACCAGGCTGTTTCACGAATAACGGATAGTTCAACGCAGGATTTTAGCCTAAGAGACACAGCAGACAGACGTGAATAAATACGTACTTATAAAACAATTACGACTCCAATGTTTCATCAGTGTACACCTGGTTGAGTTTGTAGTTTACCCTCCTCAAAACTATGTATAAATTCTTCACATTTGCTCGTATCTGTAATTATTTTAAAAATCAACTCAAATAAATACCCTTCACCAAAGACAAGGAGGTTTTACCCTTCCTCATTAGTAAAGCTCCTTCTCACCGCACAAGAGCTCTTCCGGGAGTGACATCACTTATTCCAATATAGAACCCACGATTACCTCAAAAGGAAGGAGTCATTGAGGGCCATGGGTAACCGTAACTCACTGAGCAAAATAGGGGCAGAGCGGGCTAATCTTGCCCTGCAATTCAGCTGCGACCTAAAATGGATCCATGGGTACGCAAAGGGAATATATCACAGGAAATGGATCAATGGCAGTATAAACAAATGGAGATATGAAAATGAACATTAGCTCACATCGTAAAAAATTATGAAATATAATTAAAAGTATATTGTTACCTCTTTCTCAAAATCGCACACACAGTATATAGAAAAACATTGGTTCTTTTGAACTGATCCTCGAGTGGCTTTATAAGACACTACCACACATTTGGGTGAACTGTTATGGATCACTACATCTGATCTATGAATATATAGTACATAATATACTGAGAAAAGAAAATCACATCAAAGTGAAGATTGTATGATATTCGTACTAATATTAGATGATGAAGTATGTAATGGAGAGTAGTATCATAAATTAGATGAGTGAAGTTTAATGGACCTATAGTTACATAATATGATGCAGTGAAGATTGTAATAGAATAATCGTACATCTATTGAGATGGTGCAGGATTGTAAGAACAAAAGGATCAATTAATCTAAGGACATAAACAATTACTATTCCAGTACAGGAGTCATTGACACATAGAATCTTCCATTATAGATGTTGTATGTTTGCCTTTATCTCTTAATTCGAAGGACAGGAAATTTGTGATTAGGTCGTAAGAGGACACTAATGACTTATTTTACCAGGCCATCAGTTTTCACAGGCTTAGGAAAAGAGAATGAGTAGAGCGAGCTATAGAGAGTCAGAGTATGTGTCAAAGGGTCATAATTTTTATTACCTGATAAACAAAAAGGGGCAGTGTGGAGATCAATTTTAAAACTCTGTGTCCTCTTTATTACTTACATGCAGCGACTCTCTTAGAGAATGACTGCGATCAAAAAAAAAAAGACACATCCTTTTTGAGTTAACAAGTAGCTAGCTATTAGAAAGAAATAGAATATATAAATCATGCAATAAACTGGTGCAAACCATGTTTTGAAAATCCTGAAAAATATCAGTCTATGAGCGGTCTCCATTACGAGGATTAACAAGGTTAGATTACCCTGATACGAACAGATAGTCATAGCAAAGAAAAACAATAACAATCCCCAGAGGACAGAACGTACTCCCATAAGAGTAAGGCCTTCTGCTTTAACTTCTTCAGTGTGTGGTAATGAAAGGTTCATTCACTCTCATCAAAGTCACCTTTATATGGTGATTTCCATACGCACTCCATTAAAAGAAATGGGGCTGTGAGGCATTCCCTTAGCCTGAGGGGTGTGCGTCAAAAAGGAATGAAACATAAGACAAAGGATGAAACATACTACGTGGCTATTTACAGTATTAAGTTAGGATTAACTTACATAGTTTTGTTGCCATAATACTTACTTTCTGTCGAGATGTCTGTCTATTAAAATAATACAATATCACCATTCTTAGTAATGACTCTCACACAATGATCCCCAAACTATAAGAGATAAAATGTAAAATATCATTAAAAAGAATCAACAGAAACTAAAAAATATCCGTACTTATTATTCTATTTATGCTCATTAATTAAATAGAATAACAAGTTTTGAACTATTAATAGATAAAGGGAACAAGTTTAAAAACAAAAAAAAAAAAAAAAAGAAAAAAAAAAAAAAAAAAAAAAAAAAAAAACAATTATATTTACTTTTAATTCCCTTGCGACGATTTCCTGCGATCTCCATATTTTGAGATATCTAAAAGAGGACACAGTATTATAATTGAAAATCAAAACGAATTGACCTTTTTAATTGTGTGAGCTCTTTGTTGTATGAAATTGGCGCCAAGGATGTTTATCAGGTCATTAAGGACCACTGTAGCATCAAGTCAATGTTCGCAGATATCACCTAAATAACACATTGAATAATATAGGAATATAAAATAAGTAGAAATAAAATATATAAAGGTATAATACATTGATTAAAATTAATATAATATGATCTGTGTGGAATTTAATTCCAACCAGAGGCTTCTAAGGAGATATAGATCAATATATTCTAACTCTATCTTCTATGGATTGCTAACTTTATCTGGATAGGTCAAAATTTTGGCCACATGAACAGGTACAGCAACCTGATTCTATTCTCATGTTAGGATCAGTAGATCTTACAGTACGTCAGGAAAAATTCAACACGTTTCCCTGAGAGGTTGCCACGGAAACGACCTGTTTGCCCTTAACCTTTGTACAATCTCGAGTTGGTTTTTGGCTAAATGGATTGATGATGAATAAATGGATAAACTGATAGTTGGGATGGATGAATGGACTAATGTATGGATGGATGATATACTGCTCATAATGTAATCATGCTCATCAACCATGCATCCATCAGTCCATCCATGCATAAGTAACTATCAGTCCATCCATACATCCATCAGTCCATCCATTGGCATCAAGAGACATACCACCATGGATAAAGGATTCCTGAAACTTCACTATTAATATAAGAGCACATTGTAGTTGAAGATAGTCCAGCTCCTCCTATTTAAAATAGCCGTAAACAATCTATTGCACGCTGATCCAGTATTATACCATATCATTTGAACTTAGCTCCAGTAGCTCGATGGACGTTTGTATGACATCATTAAAAAATATTAATCTCACTCAGTTTTCATAGTGATGTCGTTCCTCAGTCCTAATAAGTGGTGTAACAAAGAAGTGGAGTTACAAGTTATATCACTTACGTGCCAGACTGGGTATCAGAGACAACAGGGGACCGGACGGATACAAAGAGGCGGGACTAAAAAGTCTTGTGTGACAATGAGATTCTTTGGACGCCATTTTTCACTTGACATTCCTAACAAGATCATGTCTCTAAAAAAAAATAGTAGTTAAATTAATAGTTATTATAATATTAAGTACCTCATTTGGAATAGCCCGAAACAAATGCAGCACTTTGAGAGGATTTAAAATTTCCTAAAAGGTTAAAAAGTCACAAAAAACCTAGAGATGCATTCATTTCTAATCCATATAAACGTTTAGTAGTTTATATTAACCTCTATATTGAGGACACCTCTATATTAAGGACACCTCTTTATTAAGGACACCATCTATTTGAAGAGATCTCTTTATTAACCCATATATTGAGACCCTATATTGAGGACAACATCTATATGAGGACACTCTATATGTGAGACACTCTATATGTGGAGGACACCTTCTATATATGAGGACCCTCCATATTAAGGACAATCTCTGATATTGAGGACACCATTATATTAAGGACACCACTATATTACGGACACCACTATATTGAGGACCTCTCTATATTAAGGACACCTCTATATGGAGGACACCTCTATATTAAGGACATCTCTAGATCTGAGGCACCATTATATTGAGGACACCACTATATAAGGAACCTCTATATTGGGACACCACTATATTAAGGACACCTCTATATTGAGGCACATCTCTCATTAAGGACCACCTCTATATTGCTCTTTATAAGGATATCTCTATATGAGGACACTTCTTTGTTAAGGAAACCTCTATATTGAGGACACTTCTGTATTATTAAGGATACCACTTTATAGGGCACCTCTATTAAATTGTGGACACCTCTTTATTAAGGGACACATTATATTGAGGATTGATCTCTATATTGAGACCTTCTTTATTTAGGCACTTCTATATTGAGGACTCACTTCCTTTATTAGGCACACCTCTATATGGAGACACTTCTGTATTAAGGGGACACCTCTATATGAGGACACTTCTGTATTAAGGACACCTCTATAAATTGTGGAAACCTAAGGACACCTCTATATTGAGGGAATCTCGCTATATTGAGGACACTTCTTTATTAAGGACGCCTCTTATATTAAGGAGGACACTTCGTTATTAAGGACACCTCTTTATTAAGGACACCTCAATGGTTAAGGACATCTTGGAGGATAGTCCTTTAGTGATTGTTTAATAAGATAGCATCATCAAAAAAGTACATCATTCTCTACTTTCATAATGAAAACTCTAAAACATAGTAACACATTTTCTAAAAAATAGTAGCAACACCCCACACACACACACACACACACACACAAATTACCACATACATAATTCATTACATGTAGAATTAAACTATTAGTACCTGAGCTTTACTGATACAGATTTGATCTCTTTGTTTTGGTCAATAGCTTCTTCTAGTTGGAATGATGAAACTTCTAATACTTTCAAAAGAATCTTTTTTCTTGCGTGTTTAATTTCTCATGAAGTATCTTCCAATAACCCACATTTTTTAACAGTTTTCCTAAAAAAATAGAAATAAATAAAATTTTAATGGTAGTTATTAATAACCTTTAATTAATTAATTGCGTTTATTAGTAATAAATAAAATACTATTCCAGAGTGATTCCAACCTTAAGCTCCACCCAATTTTAATTGGGTTCCACCTACATTAATGCACCACATCTAGGAACACGTAAAACTTTTTTGCATTTTTTCATTAATTTTTTTTTAGCTATGTTCTTCCTTTGCTACCGAATCGACAATTGCTGGTCGTCTCCAAGGATCAATAAACATTTGCCTATCTGCATCCTTCAGCAACGGACGATACGGTCTAAGCAGGGTATCAAAAACCACGTTATATCACATGACATCACCTGACCTTGAATAATAATTTGGAAGGAATGGATATGGTCTCCGGGAAAAAAACATGAAAAATAGGTAGTTCCAGACAATGTAACCATATGACCAACACAATCAGCTAAATATTTACCAAAGTCCACAGGTAGAATCCTTGTGACGGGTACCCTAATGTTACCATAGCAACACCACAAAAAACAACATAGCATTAATTATACAATATAGCTACTTATGTAGTAATGATATCATAGGTTAAACAATAACATCTATTTCTTACCATTCGAGATCTAGTACACCATAATGTACTGGATGGTGGGAGAGTGGTCTTGTGTGTACAGTGCTTACTAACTACATGAATGTGAGCTGGTTGACGGAACTTCCTTAGGATAAAACTACACCAAATTGACATGAAACCACTGGCAATATCAAAGAGGAGAGCATAAACCACACCCATTAATGTGCCAGGCTTTAATTTTCTTGGCTACATTTGGTGTCTTTATATTGTTCCTTCATTTCTGCATGCACAATTCACCCAACAACATACCCACGTGGGTTGTGATTGAGAGTAATACGGAGATAATCGGAAACGCTTTAAATTAAAAAATTGACAGAAAATGAAAAGTAAAAGATTAATTAAAAAAATATTGCTCCGTATATTTAGTCTTTAGTGGCGTGGATCTGCTCGAATGCTGTTATATTGGAATGCCTTTTAGGAAGGGAACATGGGGATCCAATGAAGAGGAAAGAACCCAGCTACTGGGATCCTCCTTTAAAATAAAGTATAGAGAACTTAAAAGAAACTCAAATCTCTTGTCTATGTAGTAGCAGCTAATAACAATTATAATTTTAGTACTCATATTATTAGTCATAATGATTGTAATGCATATGTGTATGTTCCTACACGTGAGAACGAATGTTTTGAAAGTGGTGACATTAAAGGGCTCAAAAATAAACTACTTCATATTAGTCGTGAGATGAGAAGATGTAAATACGGACATACACAGCAACTATTTTACACAACATTTAATAATAATTATTTTTACCTCTTATTATAATACTTAGGACAATTATAATATTAATATTACATTAATATTTATAATAAGGAAAAGTGGATGACTCCATATTGTCAATGATAAATCTTTTATTTCTTTAGTTATCTACTTGATAGTATGATGCACATGAGACAGTGGTCATTTCTGGTTAGTTTTGTATGTGGCCCATTAAATTATCGTTTTAATGTATTTATTGTGTCATCTGATATCCATTGATATGTCTGTGTCTCATACGTCCCTATGAATCTATCTAATGTCTCTGTGTCCATTTAGTTCCCTAGCATCTTATTATATGTCTATGGTCCCATTTAGTTCCCTATGCATCATTCTTATATGTCTGTGTGTCATTTAGTTCCCCTATGGTCTATCTTATATTCTGGGTGTCTATTAGTCCCTATGCATCTATCTTATATGTCTAGTGTCATTTCATGATAGTGATGTAGATAGTACAGATTATTCTAGTGAAGAGGACAGACCAGTTATCAAGTTAGTCACAGATCATCAAATATTGTAGTATCTCGCGCTCGATTCTATAGATAGAAAACATTACCCTAAAATGTAAGATGACATGTAATTATTCATTAATTAATAGGGGTATAGGACCACACTAACATGTATTATTTGTTATGTATAGTACTCAAGCTAACTAAATACTATAAGCCTCAGTGGCAGGATATCGCGGGTCACCGCTCGGCCCAGCGCCACGACCAATACAAAGACCAAGATGCGTGGGAAGGAAAGTGCCGAAAAAACTACTCAAAGAGAATCAAAACAGACAGACAGCTGCGAGCCAACGCTGTTAAGCTGTAAGCCAAAGCAGCGACCAGCAGTACTGTTTACACAAACCACTTCACTACAGCTGTAAAACCCTCATATTATCATTGGTTGTGTCACTACCAAGAAAACCTATTGTTCAGAGCTAAACAAAACCACAAACTCTACCATTACAGCAACCCACTGCTGTTCAGTGGTGTGCGCATGATGGGAAGAAAGAAACAATAACTGTTGGAAAAATCACAAAAAACTAAGGACGAAGATACCTAGGAGGCAGTACTGGATCTTCATAGCTAGTACTAGTGCACGAACTGATTCCAGAGTGGGGTTCCTCAGATAGCCTCTGTAGGGAGGCTATAGGATACAGGATACAAGGCCGGGGGTACCACCCCCGCCCTTCAATATTGTAGACAGAATTCTCAACAATGACATCAGGGAACCCAGTAGTTTGCTCCTAAGCCACATCATCGCCTTTAAAACTAATGACGCCCAGTGCTTTAACTTCTCTTGCTTTGGCGTCGTAACCCCTGGCAAAACCCATTAACCCTTCTCTCTCCCACTGGGGGGGGGGGGGGGGGGGGGGGGGGGGGGGGGGGGGGGGGGCGTTCTGGGGGGTGGGGGGGGGGGGGGGGTGGGGGTGTGGGGGGGGGGGGGGGGGGGGGGGGGGGGGTTTTCTCAAATCTCTGCTCATCATAGTGGTCCTAAAGTATCTGTTGGTAAGACCAACAGACCAACAGGAGGAAAGTAATATTAGTGCATTTCAGATTGTAGTTGTGCCAAAAACATCAGATAGTAGTAATAGTTCTATACAAGAAAGATGATTTTCAAAACTGAGTTTTAACTAATCATTGTATAATAATAATAATAATAATAATAATAATAATAATAATAATAATAATAATATCAGAAATTGAAAGTCAGGAGCAAAAACTTTGAAAATGGATTGAAGTAAAAATGTATCTTAAATATAAAAAATACAAAAATACAAAAAACCCTGACACTCTAGATTTATTGACAATATTTCTTTCTTAAAGATTCTGCTAAATCTGAACAGTAAACAGGAGATGATTGTAGTATATCACACAACATGTTCCAGGATTTCATAAGAATCATTATATCTACAAAAAGATGTAGAATCTCACTTAATTTTAATCAATGTCATTTTTATAATTATTATCAATAGAATTAGTTTAGTCTGGATGAGGAAATTTTTAATTGTATATCCCAATTTTCGCCATTTATCAGCTGCATTATCACTAAGTTCTCTCATTAAAACAGCTAAACCTAAAATGTCTATGTGCAATTACAGATGAACATCATTACACTCGATTACTTAATTCAGTTGGCCCTTCCTATAATGATTGAGTTGAAATAACACTTGAGATCCTAAAAGACAATTTACGAATAAATAAAAACTATTATTTACATCTACTATACCATTGTCTATAATTTGTACCAATGTCTTCTAAAAAAGGGAATGTAGTTTAATATTACCAGCTGTTTATTATACCTGGCTGTTGGTTGACCTGATGATGGTGAACATATGTTAGAGGAATCAATTAAATCTTCAGATGTTAACGATATCTATCAATTAATAAATTAATTATTAAATAATTATTAGTGAACCAGGCCTATTACTTAATTAGGTCGAGATGAGGGTGTGGTTTGTATTTGAGATTTATCAACTATCAACATATATAATGATAATGATTTGTGACTTTGTTACCATCGAATGTTGTCTACTTCAAGTTTTTGCAGTCTTTTTTTTAACCTATCAAATTCTGGTAACACTATTTACAAAAAGATTTTGTCACATGTTCTAGTTACCTTGCCTTTAGACAGAGTAACCTTTACCGATTGTCTCATTCTCTGAATCTAACTTTAGATTTTCTTCCTTTATGTTTTAATATCTTCATTTAATTTTGACACAACGTAAACAAAAGTCGGTATATTCTACAAAATAACACACACTTTATAAAGTAGTTAGAGACGACTTTACTTGCCATTTTGATAGCGACTGTTTTTCTTCAAACAATTCTTTATTTTCCTCTCAAATTTACTAGTTCATTTTCCTCCCTTTTAAATCACTTAATTCTTTATCTTAAGTTTCTTTCTCTCTTCTCAGATCCTCCATTTTATCAAAGAGAAGATTTAGTGTTCTCTGTTCATATGTAGAGGTGGACATATCCAATCTCAGCATGTCCCCTTGAACAACAGTGGATTATTTAGCCACGCCATATTAAATGGATGAACCATGGACTGTTCCTTTTGCGGTTCCTCCTCCTCTCATCTCTCTTCTTTAAGCTCTAATCTCTCTTTCCGCCAAGAGGCTCCTCGCTGCAACCTGCGAAATGTCTCGTGACTTGACTGGGTTGTTGATATTCGCAATAACGCTGTACACATGGCAACCCACTATGGAGAAATTTTCCAAGGCAGGCGACGACGTGGAGAAGGAAACCAATATCATATAGACATGTCACTGCTGATCATCCTCTATCCAAAAAAAGAGTGGGACCTAAAGTAAAAAGAATAGTAACTATATTTAGTTCATTTATAGTTTTTTTCTTACAATATCATATTTATATATAATTTAATTAGTAATAACCAATTAAAGTTAGCTAGTTAATTAATAGCTTCTATTATCTTTTTATTTTTATTAGGTTTGATCCCAATTGACGAGTCATCTCTGACTCGCTCTTCCAAATGGTATATTAAAATTGGGTTGGTTCCAGAAGCATACCTTCGAGTTACCAGCTGTTGTTGTCTTCTTTTATGATTTGATTGGGACCACCCCCACAATGCCGAGGAAAAGGTCACAGAATGGGCCTCTAAAAGTTCAAGTAATAAGTAGCATTAATTGAGTGGGTGGGAATACTTTAACCTAGTGTAATTATACATGTATTTGTCATGTTCTTTTTAGGAGTTCTTTAGAAGGACATTCAACTGAAGTCTGTGTGTGTCGCTTTGATACAGTCAGTACGCACCCCTCATTCCTACAAGTAAAAAAATGGATAGATTGATAGATGGATAGATACATAGATGAATGGATGGATAAATGCACTTATAACACTATGTTGAATAGGTTCTAATTCTAGATACCAGATCAAGCCAGTCATTGTGTACAGCCCTGTGGTCTGGCCTCACCACCTCTTTATAATGCCCTATGTAGAATCGGCCAGAAGGTTATATTAACGGTATGACATGGATGAATGGATAGATGGATTTTTTTTGTCCACACAGACAGACAGGTCACATGTGAATGGATTTGCTAGATGGTTTAAATGGATATATAATATTAGAGACATGATAGTAATTGTATAATGTTATAGGTTAGAGGCTGCTGTTAATGCAGCAAGCTGGGGTACGTTACTATGGTAACCATGCCAAGAAGATACGTATTGTTAAGGTATCATTGTCTATTAATTTTAATATTAATAATTTCCCTTATATTCTAATTATAGGATCATACAAATCGTCAACAACAATTGGTAGCTGGTGGTAACCATTTTAAAGTAGCATTCTTCACTGAATTCAAAAACAACCATTACAAAGAAGCTTTAACCGTAAGTACAAGACCTGGATTATAAACATTTAGTGTCTATCTGTCCATTATAGTTGTCTATCTTGTCTTATATTTTGTCTATCTGTCCATTATAGTTGCTATCTGTCCATTATATTTGTCTATCTGTCCATTATAGTTGTCTATCTGTCCATTATATTTGTCTATCTGTTCTATTCTATGTTCCTATCTGTCATTATATTTGTCTATCTGTCCATTTATTATAGTTGTCTATCTGTCCATTATATTTGTCTATCTGCTCCATTTACAGCCTGACAATATATCTATTATCTCCCTTTATATAGACAATATATGACTGAATATAAATATCTCACTGATATTATGTGGTTAAGTGAAGACTGATAGAATAATGGAATTTAAAATGATTGCAGGATTCCTTATATTATAAAGTAATTTATAGAAATTAATTAATTTAATAATAATAAAACTAGGTGTGTCGTTTCATCGTTTGAACCACTTGAAGACCCAAGAAATGCTCTTAGTCACTTTCAGCTTTCATCTTGATCTGTTTTAGATCTGATAAGGGACCTGGACCTTCTTCTCTTTCAACATATGGAATGGATGTCTACCCAGTAAGAGAAAGAGAGAGAGAGAGAGAGAGAGAGAAAAAAAAAAAATGGAACTATCTTGTCATTTCTTTAGATATATAGCTTTTGGTAATCTATTTACTGATGCAGTTTCGTAAGAATCTTCGTCCAATTTTGGTATGTCTCTAAAGTCGTAATCGGATGCATAAATATCTAAGAAATGGATGTATAATTCTGAATAATGGGATGCATAAAGATATAAGTTAAGGATGTTAATTCTGAATAATGGATCATAAATAGAATATGGATGTATCATTCCTCTGAATAATGGATTGCATAAATATAAGTAATGGATGTATAATTCCTGAATATGATGCATAATATTAAGGAGATGGATGATAATTCTGAATAATGGATTCATAAATATAGTAAATGGATGTATAATTCTGAATAATGGATGATACATATAAGTAAACTGGATGTATAATTCTGAATAATGGATGCATAAAATATAAGTAATAATAGGATAATTCTGAATATGATGCATAAATATAAAGTACCTGGTGATGTATATTCTGAATATGGATGACATAAATATAATGCCCATGGATGTATAATTCTTCGATAATGGATGCCACCTGAACTATACGAAATTGATGTATAATTCTGAATAATCCTTGATGCATAATATATAAGTAATGGTTTATAATGCTTGATTAATGGATGAATAAATATAAGAAATGATGTTAGATATTCTGAATAATGGGCCATGCATAAATATAAGTAACCCTATGGACACACTTATTCATATAGAACACAACATCTGGTCTCTATTCGATTATGAAGGCTGTGCATATTTATATTAAGAAGAAAACTTCAACAAATTATTTGCAAGGTACGTATAACATTCTAATTATCTCGGTATCCATGGTTACTATAGCAATCATATAGTCTTTGCCACACCACTGCTCAGCAATACCAATTATTGAATACTAGGGACAGAGAGCCTGGAGGGTGGGGTGCGGCGCTAAATGGTAAATGGGTGGAGACCTTGTCCCATTTCAATATATATATTTTTTAGATAGTCAGTCGCTTCAAATAGTGAGTTACAAGACAAAGTTATTACCATCCTACAAGCTGAAGAATATTACTAAAGATTTCTCAGGGTAAGGAATGCCATAAATTCATACCAATCCCATCAGACTCGTACCTTTGTCCATAGACTCATGTCCATACCATACTTTCTTTTAATTTTATATGTATCATGTAATATTGTTCTCAATGAAGCACTCTAAAAAAATCATTTTAAATCAGGCTGCAACATCAAACTGATAATAGCGATTAATCACTTAAGGTGGGTGGTATCATTACATCTAATAATTATATTTCTTATTATTAATTGCTTTAGCGCTGTTTTTATTTGGGTGAAGAATACTACACTGTAAGAAACTACTAGAAAACAGCGTTTAGCGTAAGTGTGGTCACTAATATATTAGTATATTATTAGTATACTTTCAGTCATACTTTTTGCATACACTAGTATATTATTATTATTATTATTAGTATATGTTCATTGTATTAGCTACTTGTTTAAATTTTATTAAACACACACTTTATATTCTTTTCAGTTCTCTTAGAAAAGTTCAGTAGTTGCATATCGGAGTCATAAAATGGTGGAACCCATGTTTATTAGCACGCCTACTTTATATTATGCTTAAGTCAGTATTCTATTAATAGTATAGTATATCCCATGTATGTTTATATTTGTTACTATTTTTAGATGTTCGTATATGTTAGGAGATGTCTATAGTTTATGTATCTATTGCACTTGAATTGACAAGTCGATGTATCCTGGAACAAGAATGGACTGGATGGGATGGATAGATGGAGGATGGATGGATAGATGGATGGATGAACAGGCTGACAAGTCAACAGATAGACTTGTATTTTAACTATCTCTCTATCAGTTTCTTCCAGTTAGTGAGGATGAAAGATGAGGAATACAAAAAACAATTTTATCTTATTTTGAAAGTAATATTCTTTTACTTAAAATTATTGATGTTTTTAATTCAGGGCCATCCTCCTCATCCTGAGACACAACTACCTTGTCTGAGAATGAGTCCATACAGGATATTGGTTTGGGAATCTGGGCTGCATTGTCTAGGAATGAACCTGAGCCAGAAGAAGAGAAGGTTATTGAGATTTCTTCACTATCTGCTAGTGGTATGATATAATCTATTTAACCCTCTCCCCCCCTCCTTTCATTCTTTCTCCTTTCTCTCAGTTGAGTATAAAGCCCTTATTTACTGAACTTTCTATACCATGGACTCACCTGTTCAGTTATTTATTTATTTGAGGGTCTAGTGCTCCTCTCTCACTGACCTTTAACCAAAATTCAAGTACATCTCGACAATCCAGTATGACCAGTTTTTAACTACAAGTAACAACATGTCATTTTAACATGTATTTTCCAATAGGCATGTAATAAATGGTGTTTTGGTTTGATGGTGATGTAGTTTTAGAACCTGGACTAATATCACAAGCTCAGTTTTCATTTCCAGCTCTTTCTGAGACATTTCAAGTATGTTAATGTCAAAAGTCTCATGCTCATATCTAGTATGAATGTATGAGAATGAAACTATAACAGTATGAGAGCATAGGAATATGAGACTATTGTACTATTGTTTAGGTTCTATCTATTGATGCATATATGGGACAATTTAAATTAGTCCTGGAAGGGTGGGCTAATGAACAGAATCTCATTATCTAAAGACTGGCATTGGAACAAAATCAAAACCACAGACCATCTACAGTGTAAGATAAACCACACCTCTTTACACACCTACAAACTTCACTAATTATTAGAATACTGCAACGTGAACCTAAGGCTAAACTGACATTGGAACATAGTCCACCGATACTATTATCTGAAATGTACTCAGTAATAGTCAGGTTTAAAAATGATGAAGAGGAAAGATATGAGAAATATTCTGTAAGAAATATGTCACATTTTAAATATTCACTTTTTTGTCCTTTAGCATATTGGCTATGTTTTTATTGGATCAACAAAACAACTCACAAGAAGGAGGCTACAGATAATGACCCACCCATTCAATTATTTTCGTCAACTTCTACCCAACAAGAGTCTCGTATTGTGTTGAGATGTCATGGTGACTGTCTTAAACCAGGAGACTGAAGAGGTAGTTATTAATAATATCTATATACTATCTCATGTATTTGGTTGTATTCAGTTTCAAGAAACTTTTTTTGTCAAATCTCCTTCAATTGGAACGCAAAAATTAACGTTGCTGTGAGTAATTTATTGATCCATTGTCCTCTTCCAATTCATCCACTTGTCACGTATAGGTACATCCATTTTTTTAGTATTTATTCGTCCATTTCTCATAGGTCTCCTACAAAGTAGATTGTGTTGTACGAGAAGAATGGGAACCAGTTCAATGCACTTGTGACTCAGTAAGTACATGTATTATAAATGTATTACAAAATATGACATTATTTTTTAGGAAGAATTGATGACTTTAGAAACAGTAGCTCCTCTTAGAGTGAGCCATAGATAATGAACAGGAAGGTATTATCTACCCAACCCACCTATCATAATTAATCCTCTCTCTCTCCTCTCTCTCTCTCTCTCCCCTTAGTTCCAAGCTGTAGATACAGTATTTTTGATTAGCCCTTTATGTTTGCAGTCTTCTGTTCATTGTTTAGCACCATGGCAACTGACTCTAATAACAACTCAACATCAATGGAACGAGCGTGTGACTTGTTCAAAACTCCATTACCAGCTCAATTAAATGGAATGTCAGTGAACCATTATGTAACTAAATGACCACTAAATACCTTATACACCAATAGACCCCAGTCTGATACCAAATAGACCATTATACCAATGTACCAATATACCCAGTGTACCAATATACCCAATATACCCAGTGTACCAATGTACCAATATACCAGTGTACCAATATTACCATTGTACCAATATACCATCTACCAATGTACCAATATACCAGTGTACCCATATACCAATGTACCAATATACCAGTGTACCAATGTACCAATATACCAGTGTACCAATATACCATTATACCAATATACCCAAAGTACTCTATGAATAATTATTTTATTTTTCCATTAGTAAGTCTTAACCAACAAGATGTTGCTACTGAACTGCAGTGCCATACATATACAATCACAATCTCCTTCTCCTTCTGATATCCAATTACATCTTGGAAGTTATCGCCTTTGGTGGAAGAGAGAGGATGATAAAAGAGAGGAATGTCCGTAAAGTACCACTCCCTCAAGTTACAGTTAAACATCTACCATACTCTATAACAGCTGGTAAATAATTTATAGTTCAAGAAGACTAGCTCTCTCTTTCTCTTTCCCTCTCTCTCTCTCTCACACACACACATGCACTCACTTACTCAGATTTTCCAGCTTATGCTACTCAACATGAGTTAGTTACAATTCTCCTTCAAAATTAGCAACAAGACAATTTATGTACAGGAGTTTGATGCTCACCTTGTCATTAACAATGAATCATTCACATGTTCTGGAAATAAATTGGTAAGTGTGGCTTTAATTCTATAAGAAAATGATGAATGGAATGGATGAACGACTCCCTAAACAAATTTACATGGTACCTGTCACATTGTTGATTTTTATCATATTAATAGAGTCGATTTTTCGTGTTCTTCCTCTCTCAACTCATCCCCTCTCATTTAATCTGTTTCCCTAAACACTGGTCATGTGAACCTTCCTCAGCTAGAGGTTCACATGCATCAGTCAACCCAAACTGGATGAACGGGTTTTACGAGGTGTATCCATCTACCTTACCATATCTCTCTTTGTAAATGGTATGACGTCATAATGATATCATTCCATTTGTCATCCCTTTTATTTTCGGTTTAGCCACAAAATTTGGAGAAGTCTTCTCCCTCAAGTAGTGTCACTAGTTCTTTAACAGCTGCTGTGACAGCAAGTGTTTGGACCACACCCTCTTAGAGACCAATGAATAAACCAAGTAGTACAGTCCAAGTTTGATTTAATAATTTAAAGAAAACATCACATCATAAAAAATAAAATACTATAAAAATTAAAAATGATATATTAAATATTGCTATACATAATACATTTAATAGCAACATTGTAGTTGAGTGATTGTGTTGTTTCAAAAGCCTATCTTACTACTGCATTACTCCAATTGCTATAGCAATGATAATGGCTAACAGCAATGTAATAGCAATACATGATACTACACAACAGATACAACATGTAATCTAGAGAGAGAGAGAAAGAGAAAGAGATGAGAGGTTTGATTATTAGCTATCTAACAGCCTCATTTAATCATTAAAGTGGGTATGTCTCACTTTTTTCGATTTTTTTTTTGTAATCGGCTGCCACTCGTACAGCTTGTGTCCCTCTTTCAATATATACTGCAGCATGATCTACATTAAATTCTATCTGATTTATCAAGTCACCCTGGAAGGTAAGAGGGCAGGGAGAAATTAAAGGAGGGTATTTGATATTGTTATGACATCACTTGTACCTACTATTATATGTAATCTTATATGTAATCCTATATAGATTATTAATTTCAGTAACAGTCAAATTTTTTAAATATAGTACCATACAACCATGCTACTATTAATAGTAACAACATACACTTATATTACTATTTATAGTAACAATGTGGCTACACGTAGAATAGTCATTTTTATTACCTGATCATTAATGAGTTGAGCAAGATCATAAAACATGTCATGTAGTTCCTACAGTAAAAAACAATGACTATCAATGTTAAATGTAGAAAGAATGATGTACTCTAATGTTTTCTTCAAGCTTTAAGATTTCTGTATGTCGTGTTTCCACTTCAGATAACATACGACGTTTCTGTGCAGTATCTCCTATATATGAAATAAATGCAAAGAAGAGAATTTATGCAAAAAAACTCTCTACAGTAAACAATATAGTACTGAAGAAAATTTTCCTTAATAATGGATGTTATAGTATGAGACTAGAACAGGTGTCCTTAATACACTAAAGTATTAGTATGGGGCTAGAAAGATGTCCTCAATACACCTAAAGTATTAGTATGGGACTAGAATAGGTGTCCTCAATACACTAAAGTATTAGTATGGGACTAGAACAAGTGTCCTCAATACACTAAAAGTATTAGTGTGGGACTAGAACAGGTGTCCTCAATACACTAAAGTATTAGCATGGGACTAGAACAGGTGTCCTCAATACACTAAAGTGTTAGTATGGGACTAGAACAGGTGTCCTCAATACACTAAAGATTAGTAGTGGGATTAGAACAAGTGTTCTGATTATAGAGGATGTTGTTCAATACAGCTAAAGTGTTTTATTCATACAATCTCAATGTTATATTGGAACAAGTTTCTGATATTGGATAACATACAATTGTTGGTTTATTCTTAAAAATTAGAAGCAACATTGTATAAAAAATGTGATTTATAATTAATGACGTTAGTAGTTGATATAATCCTCATCCTACACAGCTCTACTTAATACACTATACTCATCATCTAATATTACAATATAAATAGTACATATTTAGTGTTTGTAACTCTCAACACTTTTCATTACATATTATATTACATATTAACCTCCAGCTGTATCATATTACATAGTGCTATGTATTTAAATTAGTTTCTTACATTATGTGGTTTTTGACACAATTATTAATTACTACTAAGACATTATTGATAGCTAGTGTGTGGTATGTTCTAATGAATTACACTTTGAGTAAAGGCTTGAGGATTCTCCTCTTCTAACATCTTTCCAACCTCTCATCAGACACATCTTGTCCAGCTGTAAGAGTGAGGTGAAAGAGAAAGGATTTTTAATGTAGACAGTCCCCTTTTAAACCTAACTGACCAATTTTCAGCTGTCGATGAATTTTTTCTTTGTTCTTTTCTCGATAATCTTCCAGTCTTTGTTGTATTCCATCATAACATCATGAAATTTTCTTGATAATGTTGAATGCTATATTAGCAGTATAATAATAGAATATATGTGGAGGGAAAGACACCAATATCCCTACCTGTGCCTTTCTAATCCTGTAGTCAGCTGTGTTTCTGTCAGGACCTGTTCCTTCTTTGTCTAACATTTCTTTCATTCCTGAAAAAGAATATTATATTTCTTCAATAATAGTATGTCTATATTTGGCCTTCCAAGAGATTATAATTATTGGTTTATATTTCAATGTATGGGGAGATAAGCTTATAGTCATAATAGCAGTCTATGTAATGTTTGCTTAAATTGATACTGTAGCCTATTATTAAAACTATAATAGAGTTGTCTCACTTTTTAATTCATCAGTAACATGATGTGATAATTGTCGTACATTATCTTGAATTTTTCTTCATTTGTTTTGGAGCTTCTATACAACACAAATGTATATAATAAGAAGTAATTCAATTTTTCATGGACTAATTCAATATTTTAGTTAATAAGGTATTGTATTCAGACAATAAAATATCAACATTGTAGTTTTTTTGATCTTTTGGGTAACATACGTTCATTCTGGAAAGATGAGAGTATTGCAGTGTGATTGCGGGCAAAGTTTTTCTGTGTACCTGCTCAATTTGATTAATATCATCAGTTAGTTCATCCACCTGATTATAATATGAACAAAAACTGCAATAAAAAAACACAAGTATTGTATGTTGTACAATACCGTTTTAAGCGTTTCATCTGTGGTGTTTTCCTCATTTATTGGAGCAGCTCTCGAGTCATCTAATGCTGTATACTGTCTCTGTGTGTGTGTGTGGTGTGTGTGGTATGTGCATATGATATGCATGAGTAGAAAGAGAGACCTTATGAAACTGAAAGTTTCTTACCTAACATTCCCTGATCATAGTAAATATATATGTGTGTGTGTGACCATGAATAATTATATATAATAATAATAATCAATAATAATAATATATATAGCAATTGTATATATACAAACCTTTTTTGAGAGTGTTCATTATATATATATATATCTTAAATCTCTACATTAGGTCTATATTAGTTCTCAATCATCTTGAACTATTGCAACTTCCTCATGTTACAATAACAATATAATCATCACATGATATTACAGCATATATAATCCCTATATTGGTAGTTGGTATGGCATTTTCCTTATAAGTAATGTCTTGTTATAAACAGATAAACTACTCACAGGAACAGTTATGATATCCCTGTAGTATTACACACCTACTGCTACATAGTATTTGTGTACTTAGTATTATATTGTGAACTGTTGGTATAATATATCAGATAATTTGTAGGTGCTGAGTAAAAAGCTATACTCACACAAGTCCCTGGACATCTGTAACAAGACAACACAAGATGTTTGTCTTGGGCACAATGCAATGCTGGGTAGTAAGTTGTGTATCATGGAATTTACTCCATTGTTTTTAAGTTGACTAATCAATTGACATAACAACAAGACTAATTGATATGTTAGCTCAATTGGTTCCTATACTTATAGACAATTTTTAAAAGTGTGTTAGTCTGATTCCCATGCAAGTTACATTGGTTCTTATACCACTATGTTCTTTCCTTCCCATTAGATGGTCATGGAGTTTTTAGCTTTAATATTAATAGTTTGTATAAGTGTATGTGTCCATCAGTAAGTCAAGTAAAGCTTCTATTGCATTCAACAATCTATTAACCATATTTATAGACTATAGTTGTCTGTAGCGTATACTTGACATATTTAATGAACTAAGTACTTTAATTAATGTTCTTGTTGTTACTTACTGTATATTGACCACCTATAAGAACTTAAGAATTTATGATGACAGTTCTATCTTTCTAAACATATGAAGTTTGTATATTTACAAATTATGCTTCCATTAGTAATATCTTTTAAATTTTATAAGTATTATAATATATTATATTAGATATATATATAATAAATAATATTTTTGTTTATCTATTTATATTAATATACATAGTATTCCTTACGTCTCTTTGTAGCGCATCCATTCTGTCTACCATCCCCCAAAGTTGTCAAACTACTCTGCCTATTTAAACTCGCCATTGCTTCTCTCCCTTTGTAATAAATCGAGAGATACAATCCCTTTTGTATCTACGTAATTGTGGGAGGAGCTAAGCCAACGCGTAAATAATCGCACGGCGGAAAGCGCCGGGTATTCCTATATACACTTGCTATAAAAAGAGAGCGATGTTTGAGAATTTAGTTTGTTGTAGTTGTTCTGCGCGTTTATCTCTTCATGGTCTTAATCAATTTCGTGCAGGTATATATTATATATATTATATAATAATTATGTATGATATAATTCTTGTAGTATCACTACAAGAATTATATTTGACCAATCCTTTATGAGAAGCTACCCTTCTCACCAGTATGGAAACGACCAGAGGTAATTGAGGAAATAATTAGAATAGATATGGCAGTGTTTTCTGAAATGTATAAAACAATAGAATTGCCATGATACCAAATTAGATATTAGAGTAATACAATCATAATTATTTATAAAATATTGCTGGCATAATTCCAGCTGCCTATGTATCACATCCATCACAAGGGAAAATTATTTCCTTCCAAGTTCTTCTGACCACACTAACTGGCAGCTCCATATTGTCACAATTAATTCCATTTATCAAATTTTACACTAACTATTATAAACAGCATCAAAAATCATAACCACCTCTCTCTATATATCACTATGATAAGAATGTATCATCAGGAATCATTTTCCTTTTGAAAACAGTTAGATGAGGGATATACATCAGCTTAGTAATTTGCTAAGAATCTGAATTTCTACATAGGCTGTGATACTGCCAGCTTTAATTTAAGTCCTAACTACCTTATTTTTTAAAATGTTAGCTAAAATTGACTTCCATTCTTGTCCTCTCTAAAAGGATCAGTACTATATATATTATTTATAAGTACATGATATATATATTATTATCTTTAATACTTTGTGATTGGTATGAATGCTTAAAGACCCGCTAAAAAAATAGATCTCTCTATTTAAATAAATATAATTAATCCCTCCTTTTTAATAATTTATGCATTGTTTTAATTGTATTTATTTATTCTGATATTTTCTTTTAATTAATTTACTCATCTATTTACTATAATATAAGTTGTGTTCAAAGAATGTAATTTGTAACTTGTCAGTATATTATATGATACTTCTAACTCGTTACAATCAACATTTACTTAACACTGCTCTAGATTGTATTGTATATACATCAATAATGGAATATAGAGGCTTGTCCACACACGCACACATGGTCGTCAGCATTGGGTGAAGTCAACTTCTTTAACTAGTTTAGTCTCAATAGTAGATATGACACCAAAGATGAAGATCAGTGATTATTATTCATAGATAGTCATATAACTATTAGGCTATGAATAAAATTAATAACTATCAATGTCATTCCTGTCGTTACTGCGGTGAGCTGCAGCAGGGCACATTGTGTTTGTCTTTGTCAGATTAGATCCTTCCTCCATAGTTTCTTTAGCAGTTTGCAATCGTAATGGCGGACAAAGGTGAAGGCGTTAAGATGAAAATAACCCTACCAGGGACTGGACCTGCAGAAGTATGTGATTCTTGTCTTATTCAGCTAAACTGTTATTAACATTACAAATTATTCTCATTACTCGTTTTAATGACAGGGTCAAGGAACATCTAATCTAGGAATGCAAGTACCGGCTCAGGATTATGAAAAAATACGCCGTCATGTCTTCGTGATGGTACAAAATTTTGAAGATCCTTATTTTCCTGCTGATGATCGTTCTTTATTTTACAGCCAAAAACTACCCTTCACACCAGTATGGAAACGACCAGGGGGTAAGTACTTCAAATTTAAACAAGTATTGGGTTTGTGACAGCTGCCTTTTTTGATAATAATAATAAGTGTCAATTAATTACATATTCATCATAAATAATTAACCTTTCCTTTGCATGTTATGTTCACAGTTGTTCTCATTGCTTTGACTTGACACCTATTACCATGGTTACAATATCATAGTAGCAAATATTATGGAGGTGGGATTATGAGTAAGTAATATGTTTCCTCAGAACTTATTAGACAGCTGCTGTGTCTACATAGAATAAAGAAGGCGGAATATAAATTACCTTTTTTTTGGATTCTATTCATCTATTGATGATGTTCAGAACATTGTGCGTGATAATTGTGAGGAAGTTATTAACTAACAGGTGTTTAGAAATTAATGATTTTATAGAAGGGATGTGTTAATGATAGCATTATTGTCTAATATTATAGAGATATAGCAGATGTGTCATAGTCTTCTTAATGAAGTATGTTCTAAATTATTGAGATCATGTTTATCTAGTGGAGCTAGTTTCAAATTCTTGTTTTAATCCTTTGTAGCTTTTCCTTGTTTACTTTAAAAACCCTTCATCTTTAACGTCATTATACTTTACTAACTCTAGAGGTTTCATATAAAACTGACCAATCAGATTGGAGTATGGTACAACAGGCAACATAACTGACCAATCAAATTGTGGTATTTACTATGACTGTTAATATTTACCTATTGTAGTCAATGTGCTAATTTTTTGGGAGTTTTCAATGGCCTCTATTTATATAGTTTGTGGTTGATTATTGGAATTTAGAACTATGTTATAACAAAAGTTTTGTTATGTAGCATAAGAGTGTTTTATAATTCATACTGCATGCTATATGTAAGGGTTCATGGAATTTACAATCAGACAGTGGTCAATTATAATATGATGCCCATTACTTTTTAAATTTACTACATTACATCACTATCATTACAGATTACTAATATTTTAACCCTTTCATTCTATGCTATCCCTTTATTCATCTATTCATGAATGAGAAACTTATTTTTAAGCATATTTAGCTATTTTAAAAATCATAACAAACAACATTAAAGTGACTGATCATTATCTTTCAAAACCTTTTCCCTGGACAGCATACAAAAGTCACTATAATTACATATAGTAGTTCTATTAAAATTATTATTATTACTATATCAGTTTTATAAATAATACCTTATATTATTACAAGAACTAATACTCTAATTGTTTATATTACTATTATTAATAATATGTCTGATTACAGTATCAATGGGACTATATCTTACTATATCTTAAATTTAATTATAGTAACACATGTCAGGTGTTTCTATTTTTAGTAAATATTTGTTATAAAGAGAAGATTCCTATATAATTAAATAGTAATTAGTTTATATTTTGTTATTTAATTAACTGACTGAGATTAAGGATCATGAATCTCGTTAATTATAAACATAAGCTATTAATATTAAGTTCATTTATTGTTACATATAATGCTACCAGTATTCTTTATTCCTTTTAATAGGATATTGTATCTGATCCTAAGCTCTATACTGGAGGTGCTAGTAGGTTTGATGTAGCACAAGGTATATTGGGTGATTGCTGGTTGGTAGCAGCCATTGCTTCGCTCACACAGGACAAACTACTACTTAGCAAAGTAAGAAATTAATAAATGTAATTAATTAATTAATACATGTAATTAATAAAATAATTAATGCATAGATATTTAATAAGTTAGAATTGTTTTCGTAGGTGATACCTCAAGATCAAGGGTTTGGAAAAGGTTATGCCGGCATTTTTCATTTTCATTTCTGGCACTTTGGAGAATGGTTGATATTGTAGTTGATGATCGACTGCCTACTTATAATGGAAAGTTGATTTTTTATCCATTCTACTGATGGACAATGAATTTTGGAGTGCCTTGCTTGAAAAAGCATATGCTAAGTATGTACAATATCTCTATCTAGTCATTTATTTATTGAGCTATCTGTTCATAGATTGTATGGTGGTTATGAAGCTCTCAAAGGAGGTAAGACTTCAGAAGCCATGACAGATTTCACTGGTGGAGTTGTTGAAAGTTTTAACCTCAAAGACAACCCATCCTGGTCTCTTTGAACGTATGATGAAGAGCTCAAAACGTGCCTCTCTCATGAGCTGCTCTGTAGCGGTAAATTACTAAGAGTTATTAGTAACAATAACATCATTGTTGTTGTTATTATTTAGCCACAAGGACGAGATGATGTTGAAAAAAAACTGGACACTGGTCTTGTGGTGGGCCATGCTTATTCTATTACTGGAACAGCCAAGGTAATGGATGGATGGAAGGATTGATGGACAGCCGCTATGAATAATATTGTTGTCAAGGTTACTGTGAGAGGTAAAGAGGTAAAATTGTTGCGTATTCGTAACCCATGGGGACAAAAAGAATGGAATGGTGATTGGAGTGATGAGTAAGTACCTAATTACCTAATTATTACATATATATATATACTATTATATTATACTATATTACATTATATTATATGTTATTATATATTATATTGTATATATATATATTATTATACTATCTATATATTATATTATATTATTATATATTATATTGTATTATATTATTATATTGTATTATATTATATTTATTATACTATATATATTACATTATTATATTATATTAATATTATTATATATATTATTTTATTATTATATATTATATTATTCTATTATATATTATATTCTATATTATATTAATACTATTGTAGTTCACCTACTTGGCGCCAAGTGTCTGCTGATAAGCGGCATGAGCTTCAGGAGGGTGATGGTCCAAAGGAGGATGGTGAATTTTGGGATGAGCTATGAGGATTTTGTCAAACATTTTACTGACTTGGAGATGTGTTCTGTCAGCATTGGTCAAATGCAGGAAGATGAGAAAGGTAAACTAAAATATCAAATATGATATTAGGTTGGGACTCATAGCTCTATTGATAACTGTAGTGTCTAAGCTTAAAGGTTCAAATTCTGTAGAGTTCATTTTTTTGTACCTTTATTTCATTATCTATTTGCTATAGTTAAAAGCTGGAATTCTATTATTATAAATGGCAATTGGGAAAATTCATCGGGTACTGCCGGAGGATGCCGTAATTATCCCACATTTGTGAAGAACCCTCAATATATAATTGATCTTAATGAAGATGATGATGGAGATGGTAAATGTTCTGTACTTGTTGCTCTAATGCAGAAACATCGCCGTAAGCAAAAGAAAATGGGAGTCCAAGATCTATGCATTGGGTATTCAGTTTATAAAGTGAGAGGACCTCATTGGTAATCTAATGTCACTCCGACTGTTTCAGGCTCCTAGTGATGGTAGTACAGTGCTTACTAAACAATATGTGGACTATAATTACAGTACTGGTACTTCTGGTCTTTTACTAATGCTCGTGAAGTCATGAAACGATTTGATTTAGATCCTGGTCGCTATATTGTTGTGCCATGTTCTTTTAAACCAGGAGAGGAAGGAGACTATCTATTACGTATCTTCACTGAGAGCTACTCTGAAGAGTAAGTTAATGACTTCATCATCCAATCATTTTCTCCATTTATTTGTTCTTTTTAGGAAGAAGAAAGGAGATACTGGAGAAGTAACCCCTGTATGTTTTTAAAACTTAAATTATTTACTAATCTCCATATTTTATTGCAGACTGGTTCTCGTGAAGCTAAGTTACGTGAGATGTTCTCTCGTTTAGCTGGACATGATAATGAAATTGATTCTGAAGAATTGCAGGATATTTTGACTACATCTCTTAGTAAAGGTATGTATGTGATAATCATATACTATAAAATACTTACTTTACTCACATAGATATGATCAGCTCTGTTTTCTCTCTCGATGCTTGTCGTGCCATGATAGCTATGTTGGATGTATCCATTCATTCATTAATCCATTCCTCCATCCATCTATCCATTTATCTCCCTCCCATTGATTTGTTTTTCTTAACTAAAAATGTAACAGGAAGATAAAAATGGTACATTGACTTCAATGAATTTCAAAATCTTCTCCAAACTATTGGTATATGGAAGGTACTGACTATTATGTAATACATTATGTACTCATTATTTTTTCAGAAAATGTTCTTCAAGTTTGATCGTGATCGTTCGGGTACTCTGGAAAAAGCTGAAGTGGCTGCGGCTGTTCGCAGTTTAGGTCAGTAAATAATACATTATCAAGTGACAGTATATTGTGTTTATGTTATAACAGGTTTATGACTTGTCCAGTGAGGCATTTTCAATCCTGTTTAACAGGTTTGCTCGTAGGAGGAAGTACATATTGCTTGATGATTTTGCAGCTTGTCTGTCTCGTATCAAAATTATGAATGGTAAGTTTAAGTAGGAGGGACTAGCTACAACAATGAACAATGCATCACAGTAACCTCAGTTAGAGAGAGAGAGATGAAGAAAGGATACTGTAAATTATGTTGAACGAGGACTGGGTCAGTCTGATGTCGATGTTAATATTAGAATAAACATTAGCATCAACAACAATGCTGAGCCAGTAATCATTCATCATAATTTATGTACATTCTTAAGTGGAAGATTCAATATTTAATTGTTTTTGTTTGTTTAATTTTGGACAAAGTAACTTTAATCTACAAATAGTGTTTTAATAGCCCCCATAATATTGGACAGTAATTGATTGTTGTAATAATTTAAAAGTCAAATTAATTATTTAAATTTTTTCTCAATAGATACCTTTAAGAAAGTTTCAGCTGGAGGGTCTTCAGCCACTCTCAGCAAAGATGAGGTAATAAATCTAGTTTAGTTTATTAAAGTTACTGTTATATTTTAATCTCTAGTTCTTCAAGATTACATTGGATGCTTAAATGATCAGTCAAGATTTTTCTTCAGAAAACAATTTAAATTTTAAATAATTGTTCCCCATATCAATTTACCAGTTCATGAAAATTATATTACATGTAATATTATTAGATGATTTTAGCAGTTGTTTAATTTAATTATTATTAGATGATTTTAGCAGTTGTTTAATTTAATTATTATTAGATGATTTTAGCAGTTCTATTAACATAAAAATTATGTAACATGTGGCTATCATTATCGGAGTTTGCAAATGTCCTTGTTTTGCTAAAAAGTTTACAATCAAAAATTTATGGAGTATGTTGTCATGATCAATGATCTCAATATTATAGATTAAGGAATAAATATTTATTTAAATAGAGATCATCTTTCTTTTAGGAGCCATTACCAATGTTCATAGCAAACATAACGAACTAGAGATAAAATATATACATATTACTACACTAGTAGTATTATAATCAATTGTAGGTAGGACAGCTGCACCTCTTGATCTTATTTTTTGTTCTTGTATATTCTTACTAAGCACTTCATAGTAAAGGAATACATTGAATATTCTTTTCTCAACAAAAATATAAACTGAACTATTGTTTAGTATTATATATAGGAACAGTTGTATAAGAAGATTCACTGTAAGTATCTCCAGTAACAAAGAAACAAGAGTTCATTTGATAACTCACTTCACTAGGTAAGAATTGAAGGTTCAGATTCTGTAAAGTTAATTTTTAAGTACCTTTATTTCATTCTATTAATGTTACAGTTAAAAACTGGAATTGTATTATCAAAAATGGCAATTGGGAAAATTTCATCGGATACTGCTGGAGGAAGCTGTGACTATCCCACATTAAACCCTCAATATATAATTGATCTTAATGAGGATGAGGATGGAGATGGTAAATGTGTGAAGTTTTATTGCATTCTCTTATCATGTAAGCAGAAGTTACACGTTGTGGATTGATAGTGTTTAGGTAAGGATTTTTATTTGTTGTAACATAAAAAAGAGACAATGATACTTTACATTAGTAATATGAAATTAACACAATAAAACAAATGTTTTGACACAAGCAGACAACTAACTATACTATTTAGTGTCACACTCAGTATTTACAGAATTGTCAAATCTAGTTATCACAGAACTTAATGCACAAACTAAATCTAAATTTATGAAAAAAAAAACCCTTGTGTGTTGCCCAAACGATTCCTACTCGCTCACCCACTCAGGCTTCCACTTAGGCTCCAGGATTCCCTGCTATTGCTAGCTGGGACCGCCACCTGGCTTGGTAACCCTCGTCTTCGCGAGGTAATCCTGGCTGGAGCGTCGCCCTAACTTAAAACCAGCCGTACGGGATTCCAGCTCTTAGGGAATGTCGCATTCAGGAACCGGGAAACCACAAATACACCAGCCTCATCTCGTTTAAAGGGAGACTACCAGCCCTATCCTAGTCGGCCTTTCGGATACTCCGTAGAGAGTATGCTGGTAACCATCTCAGAGGTCTGATGCATTGCAGAAACGCTGGCCCACAACACACTGGCACTCATGACTGTTTCAGTTTCTTTATATATGTACTGAAGATTTTGTCTTCATGCTTTGTGGGGCGGCACGGTGTACGCTTATGAATTTCATTAACGATAACTGACCGTTAGCGGTGGACTAAAAAGGCTGCTTAAATAATTAAAACTAGTGCCTTTTTAAGGGACAATAATAAAACTAATCAACATTTAAGCAAAGTAGAACAATACTACTAATTATATTAATTTTATAGGCACACTGGTAGTAGAAAAAGACAAAGACGTTTGTTGTAAATGATGGTGAATTATTTTATTCATCAAGGAAAGATAAGCAAGGTAAATTGCCTGTATTAACTCTCTCAAAAAAATTGGCCCTTGTCACGAAATCACTTATGAAGTTAGCTGCATATGTCCTGTTAAGTGACATGAGTATTACTGTTCTCAATGTTGTATTGAATTGTTAAAATTATTATAATAATGGCCCTTGTTCTACTCATTATCCATCACTTTGGGTAATTTTTTAATTCAGACCATGAACTGTCCATGGTCTTCTTTTAAAAAATGAGAATTGTCGCGAAATCACTTAAAATTTTTTAAAAATGTTTATTGTCAATTGACATTATAATTATATAGGGTCAACCTAAGACTGTCTATTAACAGTTAATACAAAAATGGACATTATGTCTCAATTTTATAATAAGTGGTGGCATTACTTTAAGTTTTTTAAAAAAAGTGCAACGTAAAAATATAGTACATCAAGAGAAAGCAGGTAAATAATAAGTTATAAGCACAAAGTTAAAAAATACCAGTTTAAACAGATTTTGGATATAATAAATCTTATAGGAACTTTCTGCTATTTCACTGAGGAGGAAATCTAAAGAGTAAGTGCATCATCAATACATTTATTTTTTCTTTTTTAGGAAAATTCTGAGATATTTAAGGTATTCTCTAAATTTCCTGGAACAGATAAGGAAATTTGTTCTGAAGAGTTGCAGGATATTTTGACTGTATATTATAGAAGAAGTATGTGTGTGATAGTCAGATACTTGTCAATACTTGTTTTACTCACATAGGCTTTGACATTTATTCTGCTTTCTCTCTTGATGCTTGTCACTTCATGATAGCTATGTTGGACGTATCATTCCTCCATCCATCTATCCATTTATCTCCCTCCCCATTGATGTTTTTCTTAACTTAAAATGCAACAGGAAGATAAAAATAGTACATTGAACTTCAATGAATTTCAAACTCTTGTGCAAAACTATTATTTTGTGGAAGGTACTTACCATTATGTAATGCATTATGTACTTATTATATTTTCAGAAAATGTTCTTCAAGTTAGATCATGATCGTTCAGGTACTATGGAAAAAAAGAGAACTGCTCTCCGCAGTTTAGGTCAGCACAGATAAGTACTTATCTAATGGCAATATTTATGTTAATATGAATAGGTTATGACTTGACCAGTGAGGCATTTTCAATCCTGTTTAACAGGTTTGCTCGTAGGAGGAAGTACATGATGCTTGATGATTTTGCAGCTTGTCTGTCTCGTATCAAAATTATGAATGGTAAGTTTAAGTAGAAAGATTAGCTACAACAATGAACAATGCATCTCAGCACCCTTAGTCAGAGAGAGAGATGAAGAAAGGATACTGTAAATTATGTTGAACGAGGACTGGGTCGGTCTGATGTTGATGTTAATACTATAATAAACATTAGTATCAGTAACAGGTTGAGCCAGTAATTGTTCATTATAATTAATGGATATTAAGATAGTTATCTGATACTTAAGGAGAAGATTAAATATTTAATTACTTCTGTTAAAGTAACTATAATCTACAAATATTGTTTTAATAGCCACTATAATATTGGACACTAATTGATCATTATAATGAAAATTACATATTTAATAGTCATATTAATTTTCTCAATAGATACCTTTAAGAAAGCTTCATCTGGAGGGTCATCAGCCGCTCTCAGCAAATATGAGGTAATAAATCTACTCTAACTTATTAAAGTTATCGTTATATTTTAATCTCTTGTTCTTCAAGATTACATTGTATGCTTAAATAATCAGTCAAGATTTTTCTTCAGAAAACAATTTAAACTTAAATTAATCTTTCCCATATCAATTTAGCAGTCGTGATATTAAATAATTTCATATTAAATTATTTAACACGTGGCTATCGTACAGTATTTCGCAAATGTCCGTATATTTGCTAAAAGTTTATAATCAAAAATTTACGGAGTATGTTGCACATGGTCAATAATTTCAATATTATAAATTAAAAAGAATGTCTCGTTCTTTGCCACTGGAGATACTGACACTGAATCTTCGAGCTCAAACGAAAGTTCTGAAGAAGAAGTCACTCAGACTCGAGCAGCACCAGTCAGGTTAGTATTTGGCGCTATTTTGATTAATGTATTACATAAAATATCAATATTGTAATAATAAAGTAAAAAAATGGAGTATTTTAAATTGAATAATATTCTTGTAGGAAAACACAGTTTGTGTTTAGTGATGATGATGAGGAAGAAGAAAAACGTGTTGTACGTTCACAAAAAGATAAAAGGTATTACCACCAATATTGGCAGCGTAAAGTCTTGACCACACCCATTTAATTATAGGTACGATGAACTGAAGGAGATCATACATGACATGAAAACAGGCAAAAAATAAAGACATTGTTAAAATTCAAACAGGTAGATAAATACTTACTTGCTGTATGTTCGATATGTTTATGTAATAGAATTTGAAAACCTTCAAAAAGCATTCTTGAAGTCACGCAATGTTTTGGATCAAGATGGTGGAACACCAAAGTTTTTCATTAAAGCAATTGTTGAATTAGAAGACTTTGTACAACAGGTATTACTTTTTTGACTGATTACTTGTTTAAAATTGATAATGTCTTCCCCTTTTTTGGTAGCTTTGGGATGACAAAGAAGCTAAGCAAAAGCTATCAAAAATCAACGCCAAAGTAAAATATACTAATTATATAATATTAATATTAATTAAATTATAATTATAATTATAGTACTAAATATGATTTAAAATGATTTGGTTAAATTCATTTGTAGGCGCTGGCATCTCTGAAACAAAAAGTCAAAAAATATAATAAAGAATTTGAAGAACCTATCAAACATTGTCGGGAAAATCCTGAACTCTACGAAGAGGAGGAAGAGGAAGTGGAAGAAGATGAATTAGACCAAGGGTATACTGAAATATACTGAGATATACTACTTGCACAACATAAATTATGAGGGTTTATGAGTGACATTATTTAGAGTCTGATTCAGAAGATGAAAAAAGAAAATTTGCCAACACCAGCTGTAAAGTCTAAACTACAGGTTTTCAAAATTCCTGCTATTTTTAATTGGTGACTCCACCCATCTAGGATGAAGAAGGTGAATCTTCTGAAGATAGTATGTGGGATTCAAGTGAATCAGACTCTAGTTCAAGTACTGATACTGACCATCCACCTGGAGAATACCGCTATACTGCTGAACTTCTTTAAAGAAAAAAGTTAGAAATTATTTCCATTCTCTTTAAATAGAGTATTTATGGTATGTGTTTTATTGTTCCAGACCCAGTGGTGAAGGTGATACTGGTGTTGCTAAAGCAAGGAAGAGACCGCTAAGGAGAGAGAGCGAGAGAAAGAAGCTATTGTTGAGAATGAAGAAGGCCCAGATGATGACGAAGAGAGGGGAAGAATGGAAGACAGTACATAGACGAGGAATAGCACGAGAGGTAAGTGCTATATAGCAAGAATATTTAATGTTGATTTTAATTTGACTAGTTAGCAAAATTTTTGTAGACTTGTGGAACTTTTGCCACATACACAAAATTTAGTGTTATAAATTGCATAATTTTAATGTATTATTTCAGAATAAAAGAATTGTCCTATAGATATATTATAGTAGTATTAAAACACAGCTTCTGTTTCCTAATTGAAAAGTTTTCTTTTGCAGCTGACAGAAAAGGAGAAAATGAAGAGTTTATTTGGTAAAGACAAGATGGAATTAGATGCTAAAGTAGTTTGTAAGAAAAGAGATGAACTTGTAAACTGCCAGAGGAAAGAAAGCTACAGATCGTTCAGAACAAATTAAGAACATTACAACATTTAAATGATTTAGCAGTCAGTGCTAACCTTGGTACATTTTAATCTAAGGGGTGTGGTCATTTTCATTTATTATTAGGTATGGGTGTGACCATGCGTCTTTGTTGGATATTATTGACGCTACTTTTGATGTACCTTCGGCAGCTGCTGCTATGAAAGATGACGTTTGGAAAACTGTATGATTATAGTGCATCCACTTTCTCATCTATGGATCCATTTATTGCTTCTCTATTAATCCATTTTTTATTTCAGTTGTCTAGAGTACATCGACAAAGTTCTTAAAATACTTTGTGACAATCCAACTATTGAAATGAGTGATACCTTCTCCGATGATGAAATCAACTATATAGTGAGTACAATACCATCTCTGTCCTTCTCTATCTGACACATCTAGGATGTGAATCGACCATATAAGGTATTTGGTAGTTTGATTGGTTATATGGAACGTATGAATGAAGAGTTTATGAAGATCCTTCAAAACACCGATGCACATGCTACAGATTATTTAACAAAGTAAGGCAGTGTCCATTGTAGTAAGTTTATTAGTCTAGAGTTACTAATGGTAGCTATTCTAGGTCACTGTGGTAAGTACTGATGTTTACTAGTCTAGAGCTTACTAATGATAGCTATCCTAGGTCACACTGTGGTAAATACTGATGTTTACTAGTCTAGAGCTACTAATGGTAGCTATCTTAGGTCACTGTGGTAAGTACTGATGTTCACTAGTCTAGAGCTTACTAATGATAGCTATCCTAAGTCACTGTGGCAAGTACTGATGTTACTAGTCCTAAAGCTACTAATAGGTCATTATGGTAACTAGTTTCTCCTTTTAAAGATTACAAGCAGAAAGAACTGTCACTGATATTGTTGAGCGTGTTAGACTTTATCTTGAAGGCAGGACATCATTTCCACACATGATACAGACCTCTGTAAAATATATATAATGAGAATGAGCAAATCTATTACAAGGTTAACCTCTAAGAGTGACCTTTGACCTTTAACCTTTACCCTTGCAATAGGTGGACCGAGAAAAAACTATGGCAAACCAGTCTGTTTATCAGTGGACTCCAATACTGTGTCTTCAGCTGAACTTATTTCTAAATTAGCACAATTTATTTATAATATCCAGGAGTTGGTTTAGGTCCTATTAAAACTCGTGCAGTCCCTATGTCATATTATCATCATGCTATACACAATCGCTGGTATGAAGCCCGTGATCTTATGTTAATGAGTCATTTACAGGAAGGTATCCAGCACGCTGACGTCCCTACTCAGGTGAAGAAAAAAATAGCAATATCTACCACATGTAACTATCCCTTTTCACACACACACACACCACACACACAGATACTCTATAATCGTACAATAGTCCAACTAGGTATGTGTGGCCTTTCGACATGGCATGATTAAAGATAGTCATGATGTTTTATGGACATCCACTCTCCACCAAGATCCAAAGACACGAAAGCAAAAGAACTTGCGAAAGAACTGTTAGCTCAGGTAAATAAATAGTTATATGGTAAATTTCCTATGTTGTTGTTGTTTTGTTGTTATTATATTACTTTTCTTCTTTTAGGGACTGGGTCCCGTCCTGATCGTATCACCCTGAACAATCGAGAAACAGGAAAGAAAGCGACAAGTTCCTTTTCACATGCATATTAATCTGGAATTAATGGAGTGTGTATATCTTACCTCTGCTATGTTATTGGAAATACCCTACATGGCAGGTATGAACAGACAAGACTTGTAAACAGTCCCCTTACTTTATTTCTAGCTACCGAGACTGAAGGACGTCGTCGCATGATTTCAAAAGGTTTCTATCATCAATTAAAGAACCATGAAAAGCAGCCTCTAGTTGGTATGACTTCCAATGTTGTGATTTATCTCTTTTAAGTCATCTCCCTTGTGTAGGTCCTCCTGAGACAATGAGGGAACATGTTTGTAGCAGCTGCTAATGCTATGAAAAGTGGAAATTGGATTCAATGTAGAGATTATATATTAAATATAAGGTAATACTGTGTTACATCTATATTATTATAATAACTATAGGCCTGGAATCTATTTATTAATGTTGAAGAAGTCAAGGAAATGTTAACAAAGTATTATTGGGTATGTTTGTTTTCGACTAACATTTTTGTCTTACAGGAAAGTCCAAGAAGAGTCACTTCGGACTTATATATTCACATATGGTTCTGTGTATGATACATTAAGGTAAATCACATGACTTCACCTGACTGTCATGTGATCTGTCTGTAGCCTACATAGACTATCGGAAATGTTTGAGCTATCTTTGTCCAGTGTTCATAGCATTGTTAGTCGTTATGATCATCAAAGAAGAACTACTGGTATGTCACATGACTTTGATATAATGTCATGTGATCACTAGGCCTCATTGGATGAGCCCACGCAATGTATAGTGATGCATCATGCCAAGCCAACCAAATTACAAAGTCTAGCTTTGAATTTGGCAGAGAAGGTTGGTTAATGTCTCCATATTTGTCTGTTTATCAAGTATGAATATAGATTGGTGCAATAGCTGATCACCATGAAGAATTGTTTTGAAAAGTCAAGCAAGGACCAGGAGGACCATGGAGTAAATTTTAAAGTGAATGTTGCTGTTGACATTGTGATTTTTTTTCTAGTGGATGGGGGGCGGTGGTTTGTCTCTGCAGCCTAAAGGTGGATGGGGGGGTAGGTCGTTGTGACTGCCATGTGATTGTCATATGATCCTTCTAATTCTACTATAGCTAACAGAAGAAAGCAAAGTCCTGACATAAATGTTTGACTAAAAACATATTTTGAATTAATAATTAAAAAATAAAATCAAAGAGCCTTCCCTACATTGTTAAAATAATCTTTCCCTATTGAGACTATTTCTCATTCTCTCGTGTGCTTCACTACACCTCTCTAAAGGATAGGAACTATCTATCAACGGCCACAGCTGTTGGGAGTCGAAACAATGGTAACACTATATCACTGACCTAATTAGGAATAAAGTGATTTAAATAAACAATGCCCCTAAAGAGTTATTGTTTGTACTGTATAAGGGTTGAGGAGACATTGATGTCACTACAACATGTCCTGGTTATTTATACCTACCATAACAACATTTTTGTGGGAGCCGATTGGACACACTAAATTAGGTATTAATATGATTAATTGAATGTTATTGTAGGGGACACCACAAGATATTGGGGTCAGCATAATGTAATAACCTGGACTTCATTTCATATTGAATAAAAATAACCAGGTATAATATAGTGGTTAATAAGACTAAATTAAAGGGATTATTTGGTCACATGATAGTCATGAGTGTTCATTTTATGCTTACCTCTTGTATAATTGACCTTTGTACTCTAATGATCTACTTCTTAGAGTTGAACCACGAATAGTTAGTCTTTTCTTAAGAATTTGACCTAAGTTAACTGGAGACTCAGTTACTGCTCCACCCAACTATATATGTATTGTTAACATCTAAAAGTTTTAAAAAATTACTATTTTAGCATACCATAGATAATAGGACAATACGTCCATCAGTAGCAACACTTGCAAGGTTTTTTTCCCAATAACTTCCTCCAATGAAATCTATTATGATATCAACACCTGGACCACGTACACAAAGGGTTAAAAAAAACCCTGTATTAGTTTGTATATATATACCTTTACCATCTGTAATTCTCATCACTTCTGTATGAAAGTCTTGCTCTTTAGAGTGATGACAATATCAGCGCCCACATTTTTTACATATTGTCAAATTCTCAGCTGTTCTTGATGTAGCCAATTACTGTGACATTCTTATGAAAGGTTTTAGCTAGCTGAATCGCAGCTGATCCTACACCACTAGCTCCCTAAGTACTATCATCATCACATGATTGTCATGTGATTAACTTACAGCATGAATAAGAACTGAGTTCCCCATCTTCCAAAGTACCATTCCACACAGTGCTTGATACGCTGTTATATATACTCAGCTATGGCAATGACATAATTACTAATAACTACTATATTAAGAACTAGCTTACGTATTCCAGTGCCTGTTGAAAGTCTAGTATAGTTGGTATTGGCATAACACATTGATAAGGTGCTGTAGCATATCCTATAGTGGTATGGATTATTGAAATGGAACTCTATAACAGTATGGAATTATGGATTATTGAAATCGACGCAAGGATATATGGATTTATAGGAATGTAAATACAGTGGTATGGAATTATGGATTAGAGGCAAAGATACATGGAATGTAAATATGGAATTATGGATTAATTAAAATATAGGAATGGGATTAATAGAATTGATCAAAGTTATACTTCTATGGGTACTGACCAGCATAGCCACCTCCACCAATCAATGCCATCACTTTATTCTCCCTGTTTCAATGTAGATTTACTTTCAGCTAGCAGAGACAAGGCCTCAAACACCTGAAACTATATTACAAACAAATATATTAACTTACAGTCATAGAATCTACCTTCCAACACCCAGTATCTCGACTACCCAGGAGGTGGAGGGTATTACGACCCTTCACTTGTAAACAAATCAAGATGATTGACACACCAGCAGCTGCAACCTAATAAAGAAAAAACCCTTTAATTGCTCTAATAAATTAACCTCTTTGTACCTTAATTAATACTTTCACCATCTTGAGTTGAGGAATTGTGCGGTTTATGGTTTCCAATATTGATGTTGATCCATCACTTAGTGTTTAGTTTAATGCTTTCATTTGGTCGCAGAGTGGGCTCTCTCGCTAAGCAGGTCTGACTCGAAAGATTACCTAACACCAAATTGCAATGAACGAAGTAAACAGGAAACAAGGCCACCCCACTGAAGGTCATCTCGGCTACAAAAATTTTATATGATAATCCATTTAAAATTTTGGTGTTGTATTAATTTTTAAATTCTTTATCGTCTCTTTTTATGTCGTCTCTCGTGTTCGAGTTTAGGACTTACAGTTTTTTATTAAAGTTCAGTACTAAATATATGTACAACGGGATTGGTCTACAGACTGCTCGTGGCCTCTGGAAACTAATGGCTTTGTTCAAGAGTAACGCCGCTTTTTATTCGTACTCGTAAAGAGAAAGTAGAATACAGGTCAGAAGAGGGACTGGTAAAGTTGGAAAAGTCTATACAGAAAGCTCCTAAGCAAAGAATTGATGAGCACCAGTGAAGAGGAAGATTGAATTAAAAGGTTTGGAACTAAAAAGAAAAAATGGAGGAACAAACAGTGAGTTTAATACTAATGTGGGTTGGGCTTATAAGCTTCTCATATTGTAGGTGTAATGAAGAGGACATTGAAAAAGAGTGGAGCTATTGAGAGGGAATGCTTTCGGAGGGTTACAAGGCATTTTCCTGGGATGGGTGACTCTCATCATCTGGCTGTGGAATATGGAAAAAAGGAATGAAAACATTAGAAAGGCTTTTGGTATTTCTAAAGATTTACGTTTGTGGTAGTGCATTTGAATATTGCTCAACAAAGCTGTTAGGGCAGCTGAAAGAAAAGCTAAAAAAAGAAGAGAGAGAGATTGAGAAAGAGCCAATTTAAAAATGAAACGGACTATTGAAGCTCCGTAAGTTTTGAAATTAGTAGGTGTGGTTATTAATCAGTTGTGATGTCATTATAGGTCCAAAAACTGGTCAAAGGACTCAGGAATCCAAGAAGAGTAAAATCAAAGAAAAACCGGGAAAAAAGTTGAAGTTCCATGATAGGTAAGTATCCATACGGTTAGGTACAAAAATGGGTAGACTTTATTTATAATTTGTGATTCCAGTTTCCAGTCCGGATGTCTGAGTTTCTGAGTCTAGTGATAGTGAGGAATCGAGGACTCATCTGAGTCATCATCATCAGAGGAAGAAGAGAGGAGAAAGAGAAAGAAGACACTAAACACAAGGTATTATAAAATAATGTGGCTAGATTTTCATAAATTAATGATTGACCATAGCGAACTCTAAACTTTGAACTTGAACCTTAAACTTTTAAAACCTTTAAATTTGTAAAACAATAGTAGCGGAGTAGAAGCGAATCTCAGATAGGTACTCTATATCTTATTCTTTATCTCCGCATTTATAGATCTCACAAGAACATCAGGTATACCTTGTTAACTTATAATATTATTGTCATTATAATTGGTATGCTTTTTTTTTTTGTTTAACGGAAAAAAGATATCAGATGATTAGAACAGAACAAAAAATAAAGATAGATAAGTGAGCATTATTTATTTATAATATTCTTCTTTGGAAGCCTTGCTAGTAGCCACCACCCATTATCTACCACATAGTAATTATTAATCATTAGTTAATTAATTATTAATTAGGTGTGACAACCAAAACATCTCGTATCAATATCCGCCCCCTAAAACACTGCTTCCTCTAATATAAACGAAACAAAACAACAACCAACCGCCATCTGGTAAGGAATTAGATTAGTGTATTAATTAGCTATTAATTAGTGTTTATAATCAATGAATATTGTGCTATACTCAGCTGTTTTCAGTGTTCATATTAAATCATTTGTGATGAGGACATCTTGTATCAAAGTCTATTCTGTTTATAATACGAAACCGGTTTTCATGAAAATAGACTTGCTTTTTTGGAGGCCTAGCCCTCACTGTTTTGGTTCACTACCGTTATATTGTATTAATTTTAGTATGTCAATAGTATTCCTTTAAAAGAATGCCATAGTATTACGCTAACCATATGACAGTCTATTACTGATGTAATACTACTTAACTCGACCACAAGCAAGTTAAAAGGAACATGTGCATTATGACACATTTTGCTACTAGTTTATATCAGAACATCTTCTGAAGTGGTATACTGTGTTCAGTAGTTCCATCTTGGACAGTCTAAGTATTTATCTTCATCTTCATGTGATCATGTTGTTAGCAATAGTATCAACTTTGTTTTCAATTATTATCGATGGAAATTCCACTTGGCAGTTTCTTTATTTACATGATTAATGTCGTGCTACTGTCAGTTGTATATCTGTGGTTGAAAGTTTTTTAGTCTCTGGTATTCTTGTGTTGTTTGTGAACATAATGTTTTCTGTAGAATAATATAGAATAAAGAAACTGTGTCCCCCCCCCCCCCCCCCCCCCCCCCCCCCCCCCCCCCCACCCCCCCCCCCATCACCCCCCCCCCCCCCCCCCCCCCCCCCCCCCCCCCCACCCCCCCCACCCACCCCCCCCCCCCCCCCCCCCCCCCCCCCCCCCCCCCCCCCCCCCCCCCCCCCCCCCCCCCCCCCCCCCCCCCCCCCCCCCCCCCCCCCCCCCCCCCCCCCCCCCCCCCCCCCCCCCCCCCCCCCCCCCCCCCCCCCCCCCCCCCCCCCCCCCCCCCCCCCCCCCCCCCCCCCCCCCCACCCCCCCCCCCCCCCCCCCCCACCCCCCCCCCCCCCCCCCCCCCCCCCCCCCCCCCCCCCCCCCCCCCCCCACCCCCCCCCCCCCCCCCCCCCCCCCCCCCCCCCCCCCCCCCCCCCCCCACCCCCCCCCCCCCCCCCCCCCCCCCCCCCCCCCCCCCCCCCCCCCCCCCCCCACCCCCCCCCCCCCCCCCCCCCCCCCCCCCCCCCCCCCCCCCCCCCCCCCCCCCCCCCCCCCCCCCCCCCCCCCCCCCCCCCCCCCCCCCCCCCCCCCCCCCCCCCCCCACCCCCCCCCCCCCCCCACCCCCCCCCCCCCCCCCCCCCCACCCCCCACCAATCTAATATGACAGATAACTACATGATGTAGAGTAACGAATAAAACAGGTTGGATAGATTAATGAGTATTCATTATCAACACATAATAGTATGTTATTCTCTACCAACACAGCAAAGTTATTTTACCCAGTTTGGCTTAAGTCATACTAAGGGATTGAAACTTTAACATTAGTTTTCTACACTGTTTCATACCGGGACTATAGATTGATATGATTGTTATTCGCTGTATTAGCAAAAAGCTCTTGTTATACGAGACTCTCGTCGTTCATAAGGTCCACTCGTGGTAAAAAGCAAACAAGAAGAAAATCGACAAATTTTAAGAAAGCACATAGTGATAGAGAACATAGATATAAAAACACAAGGAAGGGGAGATCTCGTTCACCTTCTCATCGAAGTCAAGAGGAAAAGACAGAAAGCAAGTTAAAAGAAGCAAAAATGAAACTAAATGTTTTACTTCTCTCTTTCCCACAGATATATAAAGAAGACAAAGAATGGTCTCCAAGGAGACAGCAATCACTCCGTCATCTATAGCAGTTCCTTCCCCAGAGACGAGACGTAGATCACCTGATAAAAGGTCCTCAGTCTAAGCATCACCCTCCCAAAGTCAAGACGTACTCCCTGATAAAAGAAGTCCGTCAATCAAGATCCCCCTCCCCAAGGAGTCATACACCGATCTCTGTGATAAAGGCGTCAGTCCAGATCAATCTTCCCCAAAGAGTAAACGTAGATCCCCCTGATAAAAGACGTCAAGTCCAAGATCATCTTCCCCAAAGAGTAGACGTCGATCACCTTATCAAGGCGTCCGGTCAAGATCACCCCACCTCCTCAATATCGTAAATTCCCCTTCTCCAAGGCGACGTCGATCCAGATCATCATCACCAAGACCACAAGACTCATCACATCGTCACAGACCTCGTCTCCATTCTCCCCCTCCACACACAAGCGTCACCACAAGAACTTACTCAGATTCCAGTGTGGAATACTTATTGGGTTTATAACTATCTTTTAAAGTAAGAAACTTAAAGTATTACCAAAATCACAAAAAGTGATTATTGGTTGAACCTCAAGATATAGATCCCATTTGTACAAAGGAAGAAAATTCCTACAAAAATACTGAGGTCCCTAATCTCAAAAAAAGCAATAGTTACCTACAGCCTATCTAACATAATACTGTTTCTATAATAACGTTATATGAAAGTAATAATAGTAGTAGTACTGCTGTGTCATGGAAAAAAGATCATGGAAGTTGCTGGTCAGATTAAACTGCTAGGGGGCTCCTGCCCTGGTTGATGGACCATCTCCTTCTTCTTGTCACTGGACCAAGTCCTTCGTGCTTGATATTGGGTGCGTTTATGGCTTGTTCAACACCTACAGCACCAGCGCCATAACTGCGCTAGTACCAGCTAAACTCGCTCTTTGATAGCCAGGTTTCTCAGCATCTAAGACTTTAGAGTCTGGAGTCGAGCTTCTTCATTTAATGCTCCTGCACATATACTATGAGCAGCGCTTAGACTCTGATAACCAGCTTCGGCTTACCGCCACCTATGAAAAAAGGGAGGGTCAGGCAGTTATTTTTACAGACTAAATTCTCCTTACTTTGAGCAGTTGCGTGAGATATATTAGTACTACCAGCACGGTAGTCAGGAGCTTTTCCGGCTGTAGAGCTAATCTTTCCAATAGGCATACTTGATTTTAAAGAGAGAGAGAGAGAGAGAGAAAGAATAGATTCAAAACAACACCCGATCGATTTCTAGCAAAAGATGGGTGTGGCTGGCTCGTATTATTACCGTATTACGGTTTTTTAACCGTTCGTTGGAATACGCGATCTGATTGGTGGGTGCTAAGCAACCGTTATTTACCATATACGGAGATGGACTACGTCAATATTGCTGACAATAATAATATTTGTTTGCATATTTGCATAAACTTTTCAATCATAATTAAAAAATATAATTTATTGTGGTTCAGCCAAAACTTAACTATTGTTGTGTAGTATGTGCATGAGTCAATAAAGGTTGATAATATCCTGGAACGTCCGTGTATTTGTTGAGTCCTGTCTGTCATTTCGTTGTTCTTCTTTGCTTTTCTTGAAGTTGAAAACATGTACCAAGCTGGAAAGAAATCCACATTGTTCTCTTGTAAATACTGATCCATACATTTGATTCCTATAGAACAACAACTGTTATAAACACAATACATGATACTGATACATGTACTAGAAGAATAAAGTTATGTTTACCTGCTCAGTAATTCTGTTTCTGGTTTTCCCCATTAAATGCATAGAACAAGAACCTGTGTAATTTAAAAAATAATTTAAATGGATGGAACTAATAGATAGATTAATGGGATGGAAAATGATGGATGGATTAATGAATCCATAATAAGCTGGATGGACATATATTAATAGTTAGATGTACATCATTGAACTTAAAGGTACATATGACAGACATTAGATTAAGCAGAATTGACATATCATGTAATCCCTCATAGAGTGGTGATTCTTTGTATGGTTATCAAAACTCATGAGGACTATTAACTTGTTTTCGAGAGACCACATAATAAAACATTTATTCTTCAATTCATCAGTAACAGTATCATCTTTCTAACCTCAATTCTCACAAAAGCATCAAATTATTAACCCTATAACCACCACAAGCAAAGTCTTGTTAACAATGGAGGATACAGTTAACATACTTGAAAGATAGCTAACAAAATACCAATAATTCAACAAAAGAAAGTCATATCAAAAAAACAGTCGTACAAATAATGTGTGATCTCCAAAAGCTGAAACAATAACATCAGCTGAACAAAAAGTAAAAGAGAGTCACTTCATAGATTATAAACATTATAAATTATGATTTTAAATTTCTCTATATTACAAAGTGGACACTAACAACTGTTCTAACTAGAATATATAAAATGTCCTCAATACATTTAAATATTAGGATAGTAGTTGAAATGAATATGTAGAAACAATCGATAGTCTCAAAACCTATAACTTCAAATTCTCAAACCTAAACCTTAAATCTCAACATTACATCTAGTAAACAAACACAAAGATGTATTTATCTCTATATACCTATTCCACTCCTGACCGTAATCCTTGATCCAAATGAAACAAGAACCACTACAAGTAAAAAAAATCATCACATATATTATATTTTCCATGTCTTTCTTACTTGCCACATTGTATCACAATTATCACGTACTATACCCTCATTAAGTTCATGTACGTAAAACTTTCGAAAGAAGTTAAAAGCAATTACAGTATATAATGTAAATGACAACACAAGTCATAGCTCAGGGTCATCAGGAGCTGAGTTACAAACAAAGTTAATAATATAACATATTAATTTATTATAATGTACTTGTTTTCTGTTAATTTGTAATGAGCGAAGAACTGTTTGTAGAGTTTTTGATTGGGTAGAAGATCAGAAGAAGTAGTTATGGAAAAATAAAATATGTTCCATCGAAGACCAGCCAAACTTATCAGGCAATAGAATACATGATACTTTACTCTCTAAATGGATGAATGGATAAATGAATGAGTCATATGGACCAGATAGATGGTTGGATGAATGGGAGAAAATGTTATCTTACATTATCACTTAAAAACAATGCTAAACGCCATATTTGGTAACGTATGTCTATTATGTGATGAACTGTATATAAAAAAGCAAAAAAAAAAAACAAGTTTACATCAAAACAAACATATCATCACCCACCACTTACACTCCATTTAATAAAACTCTTCATATTTTGATGTCGACTCAAATTTACTCTTCGTTTCCATTCCTAGTCCTCCTAGCACCCTCTGCTTTCCCCTCAGGGGAAGTCCGATTTAGCACCTATAGTTAAATTAAATTGTGTGAACTGTATGTGTCATGTGACAGTCACACAACCTTACCCTCACTTTGACTTGTTTATCCCAAAAATGCCGAGGGAAAGATGAGGATTGATAGCTATACAGTCAGAAAAGGTATTGAAGTGGTCCCATTGACTTTTTTTTTGGTTTTCTAATCTCCGGACTACTTCTTTTCTCTCTTTAAAGATTATGAGTGGTACCTAGTCATGTGATGATATCATGTGACAATAATTTTAATTATATAGTCATACTTTGAGATGCCAAAAGGCAAATATAAAAATAATTGAGAGGAATGAAATGTACATGCGTTAACCATGAGAGAGTTACTGACAAAAATACATTTTTCACCATCTGTCTTGCTTTCTGAAAGTACCCTAATGAAATTCAACAAATAGTATATTTTTGTATATCTTAGTATATCTTGCCTCAGTTGTCAGTAGTATAAGAAGGTTAATGATGAAAGTGGTTGTTCAATAGCAACCCTTTGATTCTATAATAGTTAGCAGCAAAAAGAGCTTTTACAGAGTACAGTGAGTACAAGATATGGGGGACATAATTTGTAATAGGATTCCATATATAAGTTTTTATTATGTAACTGAGGTTGTAGAGGAGGACATTTTAGAGATCCTTCAACCTTTGTGCCAAAAGAATGCTACTCGTGACCTAAGTGAAAGTGAAAGTGAAAGGGATTTCCATTAATTCACACTACTATTTTTTGTTTTCTAACATCCATCCATTCATTCATCCATCCATCCATTTATTGATCAATTTACTTTATATTTTGGACTGTATGAAGGAGAGGTTTAATCACAATACCAGAAAAAGTGTGAACCAAAGAAAAATTAAAAGGTCTTGAATTTTGAAGAGCAAATGGTTAGGTTTGTCACTCTATCATAGCTATCATTTTAGTGTTAATTCTGTTTAGAACAGATCTAAGAGAATCAAGTTAACAATATCCTTTATAATGTTAACATGATTTTACCGGCCATTAACATGAAGAAGCAGGGATAATTTTCTTTTGATGTGTCTCTGTCTCTTCTTTCTTTTTCATCTTGTTCTACTCCAAAGTATTTTGGTCGCTGTAGTTCATCTAATAGAAAATGGAGAAATAAACAAGAGAGAGGTGGTCCCTCTAATTACTTCATAGATTGTGTCTTCACAGAAAATAACAAATTCTTTTAACTTTTCTCTCTGAACCTCTTCTCAATTCCAAATCATGAAGGAACTGCTTCCGAGATTCCTGAGAGAGAGAGAGAGAGAGAGAGAGAGAGAGAGAGAGAGAGGAGAGAGAGAGAGAGAGAGACAGAGAGAGGAGAGAGAGAGACAGAGAGAGACAGAGAGAGACAGAGAGAGAGACAGAGAGACAATGAAAAATACAGAATATCCTTATGCTTACTTTAATAGCTAAATCTTCCCATTGATTTGCTCGAGAACTTTTTACTCTAAAATACACACACGTTCAATTAATTGACTTTTCCCTGTCATTTCAATGCAACCCCATTTGCCTTCAAAATGGCGGGCAAGTTCTGCACTGGCTTCCTGGAATTTTTTTATCTTTTGTCTTCAGGGAGAATATCAGACAAACTGACGAATGAGAGCACTCATAAGTGGAATCCTACATAAAAAGAATGTCATAAATCTAATTAGTTGTTGTCATGGCAACATCATCAAAGTAGGTATGTTGGTGAGGGAATTGTACCTAAATTATGACTTGGTTGATGAAAACGCTCAGTGAATTCTTGATAATCAAAGAATTGCCATCTTTGTTAGTATCAGCTAATTCAATCAGATAGTTTATCTCTTGTCTATAAAGAAAAATAGACTTGTAAATACAGTTCTCTCTCTCTCTCTCTCTCTCTCTCTTACTTAGTGTAGTTCTGCTGAGCTTCATAGCTCGTTCAAATTCTTGATATGAAATTAATCCATCTTATTTAAATCATATCTAACAATACATACGAAGAGTATATTAATACAGAATCTTACAGTATATTACTATAATATATATATATATATATATATATATATATATATATTATAGTAATATTATTATATTACATTGTTGTACTCACTTTAAAAGCTTTAGATGTAGTGACATCTTTAAGTTTAATAAAGATATGACAGAATGTAATGAGTTGGTTCAAATGCTCAAAAAATTACATTGAACATACAAGCCATGTGTTGACCAATACAACTGGACATGGTACTACCTATATTATACAGATATAAGATATTGTCATTCTATCTATATTAGGTATCAACTGCTGTTTAAAATGTTGCATTAGGTTTTAAATAAAAAAAACTTAAAACAAACTACAAAAGTCCTCCTTGTTTTACTAGTAAGTTAATCAATGAACTTTAAAATTTTTACAGATTTTAACAACATTTCTATCCATCCATTCATCAACCCATCCATCCATCCCATTCATCCATCCATCCATCCATCCATCCATCCATTCATCAACCCATCTATCCATCCATTCATCCATTCTCTAACCTTCTAACATAGACAATAATAAAATAAAGAATTCTTCTTGTAAGGAAAGCCATTCTCTTAATAGTTCAATAGGACTAGTGGTCGAAATAATTTATGTTGTATATGCTACAAAGATATGTAAATAGCCACTCAATAGAATCCCACAGTCGACTGTTAGCTAATGCTTCTTGATTCCCCTTACATGGTCCCTGATTTGACAAATGAATGGATGGCAATGAAATGATGGTATTAAGCATTACTACACACCTGAATATATTCTGTCAGTGTTCTGAACAGCTGGCGAGCTACTTTGAAGGCTACTGAAAAAGCTATCGCGTGCAGGAAGTTCAAGAGCATCTTGGTGAGCATGATGCCAGTGAAAATCACGTATTGATTCTTGTAGTTTGAGAAGATAATCTACTGTTGCTATGACGATATTGACAGTGGTTGTGTTGCGATCTGTGTGTCCGCAAAAGATTTTGAAATTCTAAAATCAATATATGCAGTCATGTGACATGGTATTATAATCATGTGATCACTTGCTTTCATTATGACCTTCACAAAGGAGCTGTAGAAACCGAAAAAGATTAATTACTTGATCAGAAGATTCAAAATACTCTTTCAGCTGAAATAGATTACATGATATTTCTGTCAAAAAAACATTACAACTTTCATTTACCAGTGTTCGTTGTTAAGGTGTTTCTCTATAGCTATTCCAAATCCAAGACACTATGTAAATATAGGAATGAGTCTTAATAATAGTATTGGTTTGAGTCTTAAACAATAGTATATAGTATTTTAATGTACATTTATGTGATCATACTGGAATGGGTTTCAGTCTCCAAACAATAATAGAATGGAATTCAGTCCTCAATAATCCACTTACCTACAATTCATAATGAGATCAGACATACCCCGTCCAAAAATTCAGCTCCAATACTTTCCAATTCATTGTAAAGTTTCTATAATAGTTATTAACACAATAATGGTATCACTATTATTACAGCTGGACTTACCTTTTGTACAAGTGTATTCCCTCCTTCCAACTGTATAATACCCACTGTAATGTAACACATACCATTGATGACATATGACCTATAATGGATGACATATAATATAGGGGTGAATAAAGCCACACCCACCTTTAGATCCTGCTAATACTGAGAGAATCATACTGGGTACACCTCTTCTAAGTAACTGTTCCTGCTTCAAAGTAGCTTGAGTTGCATGTTTATGATAATGCTATAAAGAAAAGAGAGAGGAGACATAGTAATTGTAGCACACACACACACACACACACACACACACACACCTCATATGCTTTGGCTGCATTTTCTCCTTCAAGTGGTTTTCTTCAGTCTCAAGAACCCATTGCAATGCCTGAAAGGTCAAAGGTCATATCCATGGTTACAGTGCAAGAATCTTACGTTATAATGGCACTGCAATAAGAATGGTAGAGAGAGCAGCTGGCTTCATCCTACAAGGAGGAGAACAACAAGTCACTTTATATTACATGTTATTATATGTAGCTAATAATACTTATTACATCACTATGACATCATATGAGTGTGATATTACATCATCAACATGACAATCATAGTTAGTTGTTTATAAATACTTTACCACTGGATCTGTTGAAGCTTGCGTTTTAAACAACAAAAACAATTGTTGCAAAGGATCACAGGTTCCTGTTGTTGCTTGACTAAACTGGTTGACTGGTTAATTTTCTGTTCATAATCCTCCTGATCCTAAGAGACAAAGATACATTTCACATGAGACTACAGAGGAACACTACTTATACAACAACTGTTCACTCAAACTCTCCATGTTAGCTTGTCTACAATCAGTGAGCCAGCTGTTACAATATCCGACAGAAACAAGTTAACCGCTCTGTGTCTAGAATTAGAAAGAAGAGAAAGATATGCCATTTATCCTTTTTATTTATCCATCCCATCATCCTAATTTATCTATGTATACCTTTTTAACCGATATAAAATGGTACAGCCTTCAAACATCTGATGATTGCTTCTCTTCTTTGTCTTGACATTAGTTCCTTCCATTTTCCCCGAGCAGATGAAGAAGACACTAGGCCCACTAGTCTGACATACAAGAACGGAAATACATCATACATGTACACAAAATACATCATACATTTAATAGTACCTGTAACATAAGTTTGACGGACACGAGCAAATGTTATAATTATAGGAATTTTTGTCTTCAATAAATTCATCTCGTTGATCTCATTCTGTATTTTCTCTTGTGTAATATCATCAGTATTATTGTCTAGTTGTCTTGTCTGATAAAAACTGGCTGGATGATACTGAAGAAGTGATTGAGTTAGTGCTTGCTCAAGTTCAGCAGACGAGATGTTAGACTACAGACAAACAGACAGGACAGACATTAAAAGCTAACATTAAATGTTTTGTATTTACATGAAATTTAATGGATAGATCATTGTAGTTTATTAGTTTTTGATTTCACAGGTTCCATGCATGGGTTTTAAAACTTGTAGGATAATGTTTGGTAAATTAAACATTACATATGAATGTCAATATCTAGTGAATTTTGACATTGTTTCTGACAAATTTGGGAGAGTTTTTGACAATGTTTGTAATAAAATTGAAAACATAATGTTACAAAAATATTAGTATAGTCTTTAAATAATAATTGCTCTAATGATCAAAATAATCACAATTAATGTTGCTACCATATAGATACATATATAGCTGCTATAGATATATATATAGTTGCTATGGATATTATATAGTTGCTATAGATATATATATAGTTGTTATGGATATATATACAGTTGCTATAGATACATATATAGTTGCTATTATATTACAGTTTATAGTTGATAGATCAATGGATGATCATTACCTGTAAATATGGTTGCACTTGATCCATTATTTTTTTCATATAAGAAGGACTGTGTTTGAATCATTATCATAGCACAAGTGATCAGTGGATTATGACCAGATACAATACCATTATATGAGGGGATGTGGCTAACAGGACTAATATGAGAATCCAGCTGGATTGAAAAGCGCTAATCGAGAAAGACAATGTATTAAATATAAATTGGCTTAGCTCCACCCACCTGTGATGAAAAACCAATAATTTAGAAGTGAAGTCATTGTAAGTAGAAAATAATTGATTCCTCGACGTTTTAAAGTCTTTCAAAAGGTATTCATATTTTTGATAAAATGTTATAACAAATAAAAAAACTGATGCCACATCTCGTGCAAAATGTTTGATACTCTATAAATAGTAACATTAATACATTACATCATTATGACTACATCATATAACAACATGGGACTCACCTGGCTCAATTTTCGCTGTTTTAAGAGGATATCTCTCTCCTTTACTTGCATTGCAGACAAAATCAACTGTTCTTCCTGCCGCAATTGGTTACAAAGTACACTTAGTGATGCAACAATAGGAAGAAGGTGAGTCCGCAAGAGAGATGAAGAACATATGCCGCTAACTTGTAAGAAACAGCTGCAACAAGATGATATCATAATGATGTCATAACGTCACTCTTACTGCATAATTCCTTCATCCATGTTGCATTAGGGTCACTCAAATGTTAGATACCAGCCTCAGAATTAACTTAATCAGTCGATCAACATCTCTACAAAAATAAAATACAAGGTTCCTATTGATACATGATATACACTATATATAGCTATTACCTAATACAAAGGTCTTTATTATCACTTGAGATCTCTAATTGACTGTGGTAGAATATTTATTAATCATTTTCAATCTGTTGCTATGACAACTTAATTACCTGATTAGAATGGGGGGGAATGACAATAGCTACGAATGAAGTCTTTTCAATTGGACATTGTTTAGCAGCTGCTGAAATCAGTTCTTTAACAAGATGAGAGATTTGAAGATGGAATATTTTCTTTCACTGTGTCTTTGTTTAGGATAGACTTGATACATGATGGACAAAACACTGTCCAATGGAGGACATTACCTCACTAATGGATAAATAAAACAAGAGTAGGGATGCATAAAAACATCTTTAATATTGATGCCAGCTGGTTTATTAAGAAGATCAAATCATAAACAGAATGGACTAATGTAATATTGAGTGATGGTTGCTTACTGTTTCATAGAAGAGTGGACATGTTTGGATATTGCCTGATAAATGGCAGCAAGATGTTTGGCCATTGGTCCAATATCTGAATAGAATCAACTCATTTCTTAAATGTTCCCTGAAAACTGTTTAAACAATGCAGTCAAAGCAGGTATTAGACAATGTAGACAATACAATAAATATTCCTATCAGATAGAGATGACGGTTTTGAGATTGTCTCGCAATTGAGTCTGGGAATTGTCCAGGATATTTGTACCCAAGTGAAGTACACACCCACTTCTTGTAGTACATCCTTCTCACTGTATGGAATTGACAGATCATGTGATAATCACATGATTGTTTAGATAATGACAATGAAAATAAACAATGTTAAGCACCAATAAAAGTTAATCATCAGTGATTATCACGTGACTAATTAATTACCTTGTATCCACAGCTTTTACCAAACTTAGAGACAATGATATAATACGTTGTAACATATCATGTTCTTCTCTTTTATTGATAGCAATGATATTGGGTGTGGTCTGTCGTCATTCATCACTGGGCAGAGACTTAGATATACCATTAACAGGAGTCACAAACACAATGTCAAACATTGTCCCAATAAACGATGAAAATTGATAGAGTATTTCTAATATAAGAAAAATGTTTGTGTCATTTTCTTTGCTTTCAGGCTGCTATCTGTTTGTCTGTCTATATATTCATTCATCCATCCATTTGTACCTGGACATTTATCTACTTATCTAAACAATTCATCCATTTTACTAGCTATCAGGACTTTCTCTCCTAACGTAGCATAAGCGAGACGTCGCTCTGTCTCTCCATATTAGGATTGAAGTATGAGGCATGACACGAGAGGTACCGACTTAAAATAGGGAACAGGGCATGTTTAAGGAGAACAACACTCGCAACATTCACCAGTACAGCTACATGGAGTCTCCAATGCTGTCAGAAATTTCTTGAAACAGCTGTGTAATATGATATGTTTTACAACTTTGATCATTCATCCATCAATCTATCACTCTGTCTATCCATCCATCCATTCATCTATCAATTTATCTCTCTGTCCATCCATCCATCTATCTATTATACCTGGCTAGCAAAAGGCTTATATTCAGCAGTCTGATTAGAATGCTCTGTAGATGTACTGGTAATGAAGTAAATCCTCCAGTACATACTGTCCCTTTAGTTTCATAAATTCCAAAAAATGCATCACAAATTTAAAAACTTTGACCAGACCTGTTTTGTCCCAAACAGAGTGAGAATCGGATTGTAAAAACCAGATTCAAGAGAGAAGGCATCGAACTGTTGGTACTGAGTAGATTTTTTCAAACGCTTTTATGAAAAATTGTCAAGTATTTCAGCAGTTGCCTCTGCAATAGTCTAGAAAGAGAAAGATATCTTCCATCCATACATGCACAATGTACATGTACTTATGTCAAGTAAGAAAACTTATCACTCTAAGGATTACCTAATTCTCTTAAAAAGATAACACACCCTTTAATTAATTTGTGCCATATGGCACTCAGAGGGCGTCTCTATATAATGTTCTCACTTGAAAATTGATGGGGGATTGGACTTTACTGAGGTCCATTACAGATGGTTCATACATGTACCAAAACTGTCAGGGATTATCTAAAGTCACTACTGATATCTAGAGAATTGAAATATTTTAAATCATTTTAATTTTTTTTGGATGCCAATATTCAGAGTTCACAATTATTCAAATGTGGAATGTTTGGGATTTTTTCTACCATGAATAAATTTTCTAACCTTCTTCCCCTTTTTCAATGGCATTACACAAATTAGTTTTGGTTTGCGAGGAACACAGCCTGGTTGAGTGGTACACTGCCACGATTAAAACACATCATAAAAAACAGTAGTACTTGTAATACCAGTTTAGTCGCAGGTTTGAAAGTAGTTGAATGCGATACTAAAAAGAAAACTTAAACTTGTGTCATTAGTGTACATCACATATACCTTCTCTTCAAGGCACTCAAATGGTTTCATTCTGTGTCTTTGTAATCAGCTTGGTTATATTGAGGAGCATATGACCATCCTTGAATTTGTTGCTAGAGGATAATATAATAACCAATATTTTTTAGTCTCATTATACTATCATATCGCAAACCTTTTCATAGACCCACTCCTCATGACAAAACTTAGAAACATTCGTTAACAAAAATAATCCATTCATTTTGATACTCCATGTTTTTCAACATGAGAAGACTGTCTTCTCCTTCGTCCATAGAGGGTGGATAGAAATGCCCAATGTAAAACTTCTCTAGCGATGGGTACCAGTGTTTCTGGTAACAGGGCTGAGGCCAAAGCTTCTAAGCATTCCTGTAATAGTTGTCACTCCCGTGTGCTAATAAATGTTCAACTTTAATCAACTTACTGACATTGTAATGTACCTTGTCTGTAAGAGATATCAGAAGCCAGCTGAAAAGTATGCAAATATACCTTCTCCTTTTGGAATGGAGGAGCCATTTATAACATTAGTTAACATCCCCCCCCAAGAATAGTCTGCTTAGTGTTGGAAAGTCCTGCTCCGTTGGGTGATAAGTATAGGTATTTTGGTAAGGTACATTGATAAAGTTATATTGGTACAGGTACATTGGTAATTGACCATACTTGGACAAGGAATGGTAAACTGGACTTATACATTGGTAATGGATATGGGACCGGTA
>NW_024533983.1:0-28541 GCF_016097555.1 Gigantopelta aegis | reverse complement strand
GGAATTGATGAATTTGCTTATTGACAAGGTAAGAAAAATAAAATCATGAGGTTTTGTGTTATTTGATTGAACACTCTCTCCAATTGTTGTTTGAGGTAACATTAATAATCTGTTTTTCACAGAAAATGCTCATTGCTTTCATTTTGATTCTGGTTTTTGTCTTATTGACTTTGATTTTTTGATAGATTTATGTGAGACCTTTCTTTACTGATGAATCCTTTGTTAGTAACAGTGGGTTTAGTACAAGTTTAGGGGAAATAGAAGATTGGGAGTGTAACTTCATTCACTTTAGCTCACCTTGGGTTCTTGGACAGTGAATTATGTTCAGTTAGTAATGCATTCTCTATTGTAACATTACTGCTCTGTTGTGATTGAGGTGTTAAAAGGAGACTACCATTATAATGTCGATCTAATTCATCACATTGACCTCAGTTAAACTAATGTTATATCCAGTATCTTGAGTATTGTTCTCATTGCTATAAAAGATGTTTGTAAGGAAAGGACAATGGATTTAGTAGCTGTTTCAAAATCTTCATTTTCTTCAACAACAGGACTTTTAGTTGGTTTCTTTGTACTGGTAATGTGGCTCAAGGAAAGACGGATTGTTCTTTATTTTTTAAGTAGAATTCTATCAAAGTATGAAGCTTTCGTTGGACTAGTAGTAAAATGTTATATTGACTGGTTTTAGTACTAGTAGCTAGTACAGAAAGAGAGAGAGCTTGGACACCACAGGAGGTAGTAGTGATAGATTACACTCTATACCGAATAGTTACATTAATTTTTGTTAGACAGTGCAGTAACATTGGATATGAAATGGTCAGAGTGGTTGTCGTTTGCAAAGTATCAATAAAACACTATTGCTTAGTACTAATATATTATAAAAGGTTTTATCCCTTAATTCTCATATATCCACTACATATAGACAGTTTTGTGGAAGTAAGTAGTGTACACTTGATTTATTATTATAGTTTGGTTCAGAACCGCAGTTAAGTAATGTAATGATATCTATAGTTAATGTATATGTTTTAAATGAGCTCATTAACGTAAGTGTTTTTGATGATAGCTTCACCTGGCCCACACTTAATGTAAGACACATACTGACCTTTATTTGTAGTAGTCTCTTGTTCTTTATTTGATGTTCTCCCAAGCTCTTAAAAGCCACTTTGAAATGTTCTTTTGCTGCACTGGCAGCTTCATCATAAGTATCCCTTAACCAAGAATTAGAATAAGTATAGTCTTGAGAGGTTCCAGTAGACTGTGTATTCAGTTACTGTGGCTTAGGGCATTCTTTTAACCTAAAATAAGGAAGTTGTTGTTATCAAATTATTTAATCATCCATGTTTCCCTTCAAACACTTACCAGAGCTCTAGACAGTGTTCTGCACATGATGTTTGGATAGAGAACCCTTTTGATGAAACTTTGCAAACAGACTTACAGTAATTTTTCTACACACTCCACACACACCTACATAAACATGCTAACAAAATGACTTCATAAGAAACTGCAGTTTTAACTATTTACCATAGATGCTCGATACAGCTCACACTGACCACACTGTACTCTATAGCTATCTATACAATACACAACACCTATCATTACAACAGAGTTTTTTAATGTCCTACTTTGATGACTTTCCCTCTTTTCTTTACCACGTTAAGACTTTTACTTTAACAGACTACGTAAATGTAGTTACAATATACCTAAGGACATCATGACTTACCTTTTGACTTTTAGTAGCTGTCTTTTTTCTCAGTTGTATTAATATCACTTGGTCTTTTGTATAAGGGGACCTCTTTGTCCTACTTTCCAATGACTATTTCTGTCCTTACTAGCTCTAAACAAATAACCGCATTTAAATTAATCCAGACTCTTACAATCATATCATATTAAAGACACTTATAATGTAAATTGAGGCGTTTTTGAGTTTAATATAAAATTGGCATAAATTATGGATTTTAATGCATTAAAGTAGTTAGATGTCTAGTAAATAGTCGTATACTATGTAGAAATATTGTTAATAATGTTTAAAATTTTAAGTTCAAATGTGGGTCAGTATGAGACTACTACAGATCTCTTATATAAATGTCACAATTTGTATCTCTGGTTACAGTTCTCTGGACTTACTCTCGCTGTATTTTTTCAATAGACATCATTGTTTGCAATATTCTCAGTCTGTCCTCCATACGTTGGCTCTCAAGTTCTAGACGACTAGTACGCTCTGAATTCACTTCTTTATTAACCTGTTAATGGAGACTAAAGACGTAACAACAAGCTATAATAAAGATTTACCTTTTATCTGAAGACATTCCTCAATGACAAATTTAAGCTTCACTGGTGCAGGAAACAAAATCGTTTGCTTCAAATTAAATGGCGTCTAAGTTTATCGTGTTACCATGGATACACGACGACTCCACCCACTGATGCTAATTAGCTGGTTATATGTTTGGTAATGGAATAAAAAATCAATAATTATAACTATCTAAAGAAATTGGAAATAAATCAAAAAAGTTGAAATGTTGCAAACATCAAAATTAATAGTCACAAAATACAATGAACTAAACAGAAAAAGTTTTATAGGAAAAAACCTGTTTTAAATGGAATAAAATATGTCCTCACAAACAAAACTGTTCCTATAAATACTAGAGTACATAATAATGAACACAGTCCATATCATGTTATAGTATAGATTTGGCAGGCACTTTGTATATATTGTGAATGTATTAAAGTTGGAGACAGTAACTGTAAATAGGATTAAGAGATTGTCCTTATGTAAATCATGTGATGATCATGTGCTGGTTGCATAGCACCCAGTTGCTGGCCAATCCTCTGATTCAATGGGGTACTTCATTAGGACACTATTTGTCTCATCTCTTCTTTCATCTCTACGTCTACGTTTGGCCTCGACCACGCCTGCCTCCTCTTTGACGCCTTCTGTCTACAAAATCATCATCAGAATGGCTTTCAACTAAAAGATGGAGTTAGTATCAACAGTGTTTTAGTTATTAATGATATATTCTGACCTTGTTCTTCATTGTTTGGCTGTGGATTCTCTTCTGTAGACTCACTATCATCATCAGAGTAGTCTTGTCGTTCACGCCCTTCTCCATGTTCTTCTTCATGATTTGGTCTTGGGTTTCTCTTGGAGGTCTGAGAGGAAGTGTCATAAAATATTATAACACAAAAATGATTACCTTCTTTGTCTGGGTCTACCCCTCCTCTTCCTTTTCCCCCGTCCTCTCCCACGTGTTCCTCCCCATCCTCGAGGTGGGTTTGGACGAGGGTAATATGTGGGTGGGTCATCCAGACCACTGTCTCTTAACTTTTGACTAATTTCCTCACGATCTTGTAGAATATTGTTCACTTCCTAAAGAAAAAATATCAGAATAATAAAGATAAATAATTTTTGAAGTCTTACTCTTAAATGATCTAAGTGGTATCAACATTAATTTAGCATTCTCAATAGCTTTCCCCTACGTCCTAGGAGCTCTCAAGGTACCTAAGAAAAAAAAAAACAAGTTACCACATCACATCAGAAACAATACATTAGATGAGACAAACAATAGTACTTACAGTAACAATACTTAGATGAGTACAAACAATAGTACTTACAGTAACAATACATTAGAGACACAAACAATAGTACTTACAGTAACAATACATTAGATGACACAACATAGTACTTACAGTAACAATACATTAGATGAGACAAACAATAGTACTTACAGTAACAATACATTAGATGATACAACAAAGTACTTACAGTACCAATATATTAGATGACACAAACAATAGTACTTACAGTAACAATACATTAGATGACACAAACAATAGTACTTACAGTAACATTACATTAGATGACACAAACAATAGTACTTACAGTAACAATACATTAGATGACACAAACAATAGTACTTACAGTAACAATACATTAGATGATACAAACAAATAGTACGTACAGTAACAATATATTAGATGCCACAAACAATAGTACTTACAGTAATACATTAGATGACACAAACATAGTACTTACAGTAACAATATATTGAGATACACAAACAATAGTACTTACAGTAACAATACATTAGATGACACAAACAATAGTACTTACAGTAACAATACATTAGATGAGACAAACAATAGTACTTACAGTTAACAATACATTAGATGACATAAACAATAGTACTTACAGTAACAATACATTAGATGACCAAAACAATAGTACTCACTTCTCCTTTTTTTGTTAATTCTTCTTTCTTCTGCTTCCTCATCTCCTATAACTTTAAATATTGTTGAGACGAGACTTTTCTAATATCTGTTGTACTATATTTACACCTCGTCCAATCACCTTCCCTGCTAAATCTCTAGGTACATGAATAATATCACGAGTAAATTCTATTAATATTCGAGCTTCTTGAGCTGCCTCTTTAGACTGGAGAGAGTAAGAGAGAGGAGAGAAATCACAAGCAAAATCATTATTATACTCTACTACTTCAGCTCTAATAGTGAAGATTGATTTATAATCATCAAACCAATACCAATAATACCAGGTATCTGACGTGCTTGGTTTACATTCCAACCTTGTCGTCCCATAGCAAACCTATACACTCAGAAGAATGACAACTTTCTCCTCATACCACCAGATGTTGACTCTTGAACTGGTTGAGATACCTACAACAGAAGAGCAAGTAATCTACAACACATTGTAATCTATTTAACACTGTTTACACAGTCATAATACACACTGTTTAATGGATCAAGACATACTCCCTGTAATCTTTGAGCAGTTTTTCTGTTCTACTTCTCAAGTAGCTTGAGTTGATAAGTCACTAAAATGCATATCAATCAATATCTCAGCTCTCTCTAAAGAAACATATTATCAGCCTAGAGAGAGAGAGAGTTATAATTTTAGCATAAGTTTTGAACCACATCATTTTATATATTTTTCTAAGTATATTATATTCCAGTTAACTTACTAATACAATTAAACAAGCCCTCTCATTATCATATGATACATTCAATGCTTTGATTTTGCTTCTAAAGTTCTGATGAACTCGATATCCTGACAACTACAGGACAGAGAGAAACAAACTTATAATACACCCTGTCTTCCAGTAAAGGTAATAATATCATGACTATTTGGGTGTACTATTAAGTATATTCATTGACTTGGTGACATACATTCTTGGATATCTTCAGGCACAGAAACTCCTTTTAATTGAACATGTATTGTTGATAGGGGAGGACTAGAGAGATAGATAGATAGATAGATAGATAGAGAGAGAGAGAGAGAGAGAGAGAGAGAGAGAGAGAGAGAGAGAGAGAGAGAGAGAGAGCAAGTTATAGAAAGGATAAATTGGTTACCATATGGTTCAAAACAAATCAATGATGTATATCATGTACATCAACAAATACATAATACAAGTACTATACAAGTAACTGATGGACTACTTTTTCATTGGGTGGACGAAGATTTCTATGTCCACAAGATCAGTGTATTGCCTATCACTTGATTGAAACTGGACTCCAGCAACCTGTAAACAGGTTTAATAAACCAGTCAAACCGCCTACTACACATACCTCCCCTTTAGACTTGGTAACAGTAGCTAACCACCATCCTGAAGGCTCACCCTCTTTGAAGGGTAGCAATGCCTACAGATCAAGGATATATTAACAGTATATAAACATACTATGATAAACTATGCAGACATTACATATATATTAATATGTACATTAAATAAATTGGTCATAAAAAGTCCATGAGAAATTCCTCCTGGTTTTCCTTGTAAAGCACACTTACATTCTTCCAACTTCTTCCTCAAATTAAACAAGATTACAATGAAAAGATTACCTCTATTTTACTACTCAGGAGTTAAATCTCAGTCTCCTGGTGATGAGGATTGAGTGAATCTGACATAATTGGAGTTCCACCAAGTATTCGGTTTCAACTAAAAGGACGTTAATACTCATAATCATATTAATAAACTAATAATTGATCCTACACTACAACCGTATTAACTCAAGTAGATTATATCTAGTACCAAAATAGTCCACAATTATTTGTGGTATAAAACTACATAATAAATATATATATTTTACAGGAATAGTGTCATGACTACAGGTTATATATTTCTACAATAAATGGTTGTCCATGGTTTGACAAGAATCAACTAACAATACATATCTACCGATCTATCAAAATAATATATCTTCACAGCGTATAAATCATTGGTAATCATTGATATTAACCCACTGACAATAACTGCGTTACTAATTTACTGATAAACAAATAATAAAAAACAACAATAAAAATAACAATGAAAAAACAAGTAGCCTCAAAAGTAAACACAAACATTTGGTAAATAAAACACTGAAAGTATAAATATTTCAAATATCAATATCTACAATATCTCATTGTATTACAATGGTACATGATGATATTACAATATATATCTACTATTTATATGATATAATATTATATATACTATAATATATCTTTAAAGGGGTATCATTTTAAAGCATTACCTAACATCTACATAAATACCATCATACATTCCACAACAACATCCAATTGTACTAAACAGTTCACTAATATTAAAACTAAGTTACTTACTTTTCCTAAAAAGTGACCAAACGTTTACTATCTGATATATTAAATGTCCAGTAGTTTACCCTGTATTGAGGGAAGAAGAGGAGGAAAGAGAGTTAAGGGGTGTAACTTCCACTACCAGGTTCCTTCCTACATTTATTTCCTGATAAGATAGTTGTTGAAAATACTAACCTTGTAAAAGGCTCCACAAATATCTGGAAAGACTACTTCGACCTCCCATGCTCTTTTGAAAGCTGGGAAACGACATGAAAGTCTCACTTCTCACTTCTCTTAAAAAACGAGGTGTGTGCTTTTAGACTTTAAATTATAATGGTGGAGATTAAGTTTATCTCTATGGTAATAAAATGGTTAAATATTTCCAAAGCATGGTAACGAGGTGTGGACTGAAACACGTGAACTTTCGAGATTCTTGTTGACTGAGCAAGTCTTGTTTGTAAGACAGAGCCAAATTGGCAAAAGGCAAAGTTAGATATTCTATCAGACAATTGTCAGGTGATTAGTGAAGTGGAAGACGAAACCACTTAGCTACATGGTATTGATAGAAACTTAATAGTGAAACTTACTCTCTGAGTCCTTGATTTCTATGGCTACTGTTCTGCTTCCGGTCCAACTCCAGAGCTTCTGTCCTCGTATTGATGGTTAGACATAATAACAGGCGTGGTTAGCTATACCTCAGGAGGATGACAGTGATAAGTACAGCGAAGACAAGTATATAATAAAGTAGTAATACAGTTCTATGAAGGAGGACCTAAGACTATTGTGTATTGTATTGTATGTATGAGTGAGTGAGTGTGTCACTTGAACAGTTCATTATATATTGTCTCGGTTAGCAATGTTCCTCTTGCTCTTTCAGGTCAGTCCAAAGTGTGGTCAAAGAGATAATGGTCAATTTTGGCCATCTAATTGTACAGAGTTTTGAAGGTACTGAGAGGTAGGCATCAAAATTATACATCAAGATTAGTATTTAGCTACTATTTTGACAGTAACTGTAAAACAATTCACATTTAATGTTTTTTTAACCACATACTTCTATATGGCATTTATGATGATCTACTTATTACCATAGCAACCTGTTCGGTATTGGAAATGAAGCAAGAAGATGAGTGATGGACATCTAGTATTTTTGTAGGACTGGCAATGGACAAATTCAAGTTAGTAATATATCGTAATATTAATATGTTGTGCATTGGGAAGTCCCATGCTAACAGTGACGTAAATAAACTTGCTTTAACTCAATAGTGCTATAGTAGTTTGGTAGTAGCCATATCATGACAGTTTCATTGTTTTTAAAACTTTCAATTTCATTTTCATAGGAATTCCGTTCTTCTCGAAAGATCTCAATAGATTTGAAAGGAAAAGAACATATCATAAGTATGAGGGAATGAAAACTCTCTATAATCCATTACTTCATTTATCAATCCATTCATTTTGTCTTGTTTTATCTATAAATTTACCATCGTCCATTTTGGTCACTCTGCTCGAGTAACTTCAATTAACCTAATATCTCAACATGATTGGTTTATTTCTGCAGGAAGAGACAAGCGTTTCCGAATGGTGTTATGCACAAAAAACAGGACGTAGTCTAGGAAGTTATGATGCAACTGCTTTGGTGTTTTGTCTGTAGATTCATCCTAATTATACTAATAAGGATAGGCATCTTTCTCCTTTTAGTGCTAACTAAGTCATTGTAGTTATGATATTATAATAGATATGCATTTGTTGCAAATTATAAGTGTGTCATTCTTGTCTTAAAGTTAGATGAGAGAAACTTCCATTTAGTCACAACTTTAAAAGGACATACTTTGTAAGTATTTTAGTATTAGTTTATCACTAAGTTTAATCATTTTGTTTGGTATGTTCTCTCTCTCTCACACACACACACACAGGTAGTGTATGGCGTCTTAGTTATGATCATGAGAGACGAATACTGTTCTCTGGCGGTATGGATCAAGTTATTGTGGTATGGGACATTGGTAAGTCAAAAGGAACAGCCTATGAAACTAACTGGACACACGTAAGCTAGATACTGATAATAATGAGTGAATACATCTAGTTATTAGAAGACATGATACAAGTATAGCAAATGGAATATACCAAGGACACCTTAACAAAGCTTGAGTATACTTTCATGTGAATAGTACTTTTGTCCTTTTGAGTAAACCTGATTCTTCTTTGAATTAGAAATAGTGTTGTTAGCACCTGTTATATTTTGATCTAGTGATATCACAAATAAGGATACTCTAGTACACATTACACACTGATGTGTAGCCTGGCGAGCCCCATGACGCTTCGCTCTCGGCTCGGTTCTCTCTCAGTGGCAAAATAAGAGCATTACTTACTCACCATTAGTCAAAAACTTTTTTCAACTGCTGAAGATGGTAAATTGGGTGTATGGGATATGGAGGTAGAACGAGAAGAATAAATTGAAACACATTAAAATACTTTCATTTTAATTGATAACATTTAGACACCAGAATGGGGAGGAGCGAATACTTGTGAAAAATGTGGTATACCTTCCTTTTGGAATGTTCGAGTGATGTGGGAAAAACAAATCTATTGGTGTGAGACAAGTACTGTATAGTGATTCCTCATAAGGGGGCTGAACGTTATAATACTAATTCATTGTACACAGGACCCCATATACTAGGGGGTCCTGATTTAAGGGATAACAATGATTCCGTGTGAGCGGTTCTTGTATGCCTATAAAATTGTATATCCTTTTTAGCATCATTGTCGGAAATGTGGGCGCCGTGCCATTGGTGGCTTCTTGCTTCCAACCAACAATCAACTGTATCCAAAATGGGATTTGAAGAACCAGTAAGAATGTGTCAAGATTGCCATTCCTACTTTAACAAGGACAGATGAGTAAGTTCGTGTTTATTCACATGTGTTAATATGTGTAGGTAGGTAAAAAACAATAGTTAGAACGTATTTTTCTTTCTCTCAGGCGAAGTCCTATGCTGCGACCTTTTATGACCTCAAGACTCCACTACTGCTATTGATATAGTCCAAATGAGGTCTCATGGTCACTGCCAGTGAAGATAAATTTATTAAGGTAATTAATTATAGGGACTACCACTATTTCTCTATGTAACAATCAAAAATGGTTTGATAGGAACCATATAATTAAATTGAATTGTTTGCTTTTTTTGTTGACTTACAATTATATTCAAGTGTACATTAAAATTATTATGATTATTACAAAGTTATATTCCTCATCATTTTCTCTCTCTTATAGCTATGGAACTATTAGTGCTCTGATGAACTCATAGAAATGTCTTATAACATAATGTTTTCATTTGTATCATTTCCTTTGCTCTCTATACAAATATTGTTTGTGGTGTGTGTGTCTATGTGTCTCTGCGTGTGGGTGTGTGTTATATAACTATATAGTTTACACTCAAATTATACAAAAAATTGCAAAATAATTTCGAAATTTGATTATCAAGTAGAAAAGGCAAAGAAAATTAACATTAATAAAGTTAAAACTAGTAATAATACACACAAACTATTATATTTATCTCAAACAGTACCATACCTGTTTTTGATTCTGACCTTCTCCGCGGCTGTTGTAACGATAATTCGAGTCGGTACTATTAGTCCTTCCAGTATGACTGCAATCCCATGTTCCATACACACCCAATGAGGGAACCCCTGATTTAGAGGACGTTGACGTAGGTTATCCCACCTGGAGCAAAGAGTACACATAGAACTATAGTTTTTAGACACCCACTCATCGATGCACTCAGGATGGAAAAATATGGCCCAAAGGTAACCACGTACTTCAACTTTTTCTTTAAATTCATCAAACAAAAGTCACATGTTTCAGCATGATCATCTTTTAGTGTATTTCGCGTTTTGGGAGGTTCTTGCTTTGGTTGGCGCCAAGTGGTGTCTGTGCTCCACATCATGTTCCAATTGTTGTAAGTGACGAAGAAGCTTTCAATGAGTTCCTGACGATTTGGTGGTGTAAGCGACGTTCATTAAGGAGACGAAAACTCTCTCGCCATCAGTCGTTATCGTACACAAATTTTGCAGCAGATACATTCCAAATACAAAATCACAGCATAAAAGACAAATAAAAAATACAAAACAAAAGACAATTAAAAGAATTCCTTGCAACAATAGATCCGATACCTTGACAAGAGTTATTAGTGTTATCAAAAGAACCTGTAGCATTCCTTATAAGGATCTCAGCTACTTCCATTGTACTAATAGCCACAGGAAAATTTGTATTATTAAAGGCTTCATTGATTTTTATTTTTCATCATTTTACAGTGTATGATAACAGACCATCATATCTGCTGCTTTAGCAGCATAAAATCTTCCTATAATACATTCACTATAGTTTGGTACTAGGACAATAGTAGTATCATTTGGTGTTATATTACCCAGAATTCTGGGGAGGGATAGCGTCACATGATGAGTTTTTAAAGTACAAGTAACCCTCAAAATTGTCACGTAGGTTTATGTAAGGGTTGAGAATAAGGTCATACTAATTCTATGTGAGCTATCATATTCCACCACTAGTATCAATAGTGGATATGACAACGAGGAAGATACAAGTAAAACAAGAACAAGAGTAACTAACAAAGAGAATTCAACCAGCTCAGTTTTAAGTCAAGGCAATACCCACTGTCTTCTCGGTAATAGCCTAGATACATTTAGAAAATCATTTCAACAAGTTTTGTGGTTAATTCATAACACACATTAACCAGATAATACTGTAACACTCACCTTTCTCTCTTGCTTACGCAGCAAATTCATACAGAGTCTCATTCCTATACTAGCTAGGCATAGGACCATAATGCCTAATCAGCCTAATCAGCCACACCTACTAGCTTATTGTTTGTGGTGGCTAGCTAGCTGCTATTAATATTTTTTTTTCTTGAAAGAAGTTATTACCAAGAAGTACAAATGAGTATTGATTTTTTACTATTGTTTTCATTAATGTCTTGCTCACAATCACTGTATAACTAGAGGACAAGGTAAGTATCAAATGTGCAAATTATTTAATTCAAATGTTGCACATAAAATCTTATTCCCATAAGCCACATTCAGAATCTATTCATCTCTCCATTCATTATCTTTATTTGTTACCCATACATACCGATACATATTTATCCATCCATCATGATAAATAGATTTTCAACAAAGATCTTTGTATATAGGGTCTGGAACTTCCCCATATATCTGCTATTTGATATCCAAATTGTGGAGCATCAATCCACGTCCCAGTCTATGTACTAGATGACTCACTAAATAATTGTTGTACCAGACCATATGTACAATCAGCTCTGGAATTACTTTGCAAACACATCAGTGAATGTGGTAAGTAAAACTATTGCAGGCAGTACATAATATCTTACAACTATAATTTCACTACTTTTAAATTTAAGTTTAAAATCAAGCTAATCCATCTGATATTATTGTGGTAAAGTACTAAAAGTATTTCCAATTTTCCCTGGGGACTATCACATTATCTATAACTTTCAGTTTCTCCATTATACCATCAAACTTGTTAACTTATATATACCTCAATTCCTCTTAACAGATCCTCCATTGTCATCATATTACTCCTCATATCACAGCTCTCTATCCTCCTGCGTCCTTGACATTAGAAATATCAGCAACTGGTTATACCAGTATTTCATGGTTTGTGAATGGGACAGCAATGCATTTGTGATTTTCCCGTCTAACACTGGAAAATTATGATATGAATTTCACTTTGTCAGATACTTCTCTTGGAGATGTTGGGCATTAGGAGTAGACGTATATATGATTATGGAAAACATCCCAATATTGGACTTCATTTGAATGCTATGGTAAGTAAATGAGGTTCTATGACCCAGTTGTTTGCAGCAAAGTAAAAACAATTTGATAATTGAAGTTAGCTATGTGACTATTATTTATAGCAATAATGTCCTTTGAACTTTACACCACAGGGATTTAAATGTGAATGATAAAAATTAATATATACAGTATTTTTTCATCAATCTTGCCATGGCAATGGCTTGTGCTGTATAGACTCACTATTATGTAAGAACGTATATATAATTCATATCATGGGAATATCATGTTTATTATTCTAACAATAGTTCATACTTGTATTTTCATTATAGTTCCACCTGATATCACTTTAGTAATCCCACTGAGAGTAACAGTATAGGAGATCATGATGAACATCACATTATGTCACACAGTTATCCTACTCCTACAGTATCCATGTACTGTGATAACTTTGATACTATCTCATATCCAAATGTTATCAGCCGAGCCAGCATCATTTGGTAATGAGCTGTCCAATGTGACTCCACGCTACAAGTTAACATTACTAATGTGGATACTGACTGCAGCAATGTTATTTATTGTTAGTATCTTTGATGGCATTGACTAAGTAGGCATAATGACTCAGTAATACTACTAGCAAGTAAGTTGAAAACTTATCAAACAAGTTTTATTTGCATGCACAATAAATGTGTTAATTACTTCTTTATACTCTGTAATACATGACATAATAAAATGATGGAAAGTATAGACATAATAATTATATCTGTATAGTAATTATTAAAGGCTAATTTATATACTAACAAAGCAATCATCTATTTCTTTTCTCTCTCAGCACCTGCTATGGTTATTAACCCTGGCTTTTCCACTCAGACAATTACAGTTCCTCATATTTTGGAATAGTATGTTACAAGTCACGGGTCGTCACTACCAGATGTGTTATGGTCTAGAAATAATGTTCGTTCTGTCTTCAGATGGTAGAATAAGTAAGAAAATGGACCAATTAATATGTAGTAACAATACACAATTTACTTCTCTACAGATATACTGACCAAATCACTGGTTTCACTCCAGTTCTACTCTTACAATTCTTCCTACAGCAATGTTGATCATGGCATGTACAAATGTATTGCTTCAAATCTGTATGGAAATGACACAGAGACTATCAGTATAGAAGTGCAATGTAAGTAAATATTTAACTGAAAGTCTCATACTCAGACAATGCTTGGTCTGGGAATGAGACTTTTGATAATATGCTGTATTATATTCTTGTTTCTCTTTTTTAGTTCCTCCTATTGTTTCAGCAGACGATCTGTTTATAATGCTGACATTACTGTCCAATCAAATGGTCACTCTTAGATGTGAAGCTTTAGGGAATCCTGAAGCTCAACGATCATTCTGGGTTGGAGAAGGTGGGTCTCTAAATAATAAGTGTGCAGGAGGTGCTTTAAGTGATAACTTCGGTGAAGCCGCTTTTGGATACATGAATTTTTATGACAATTTTTCATGATTTTTCGGGTGATCTTGGAGTGAATTCTCCAAGATGTTGCTTCAATACCAAATGATTGCTCTATTGATATATATAGAGATAATGGAACAACCCCATGAATTCTTAAGAACTGTATCTTTATGACTATTTCTGACCTTAATCTTGAGAATCAAGTAATTTTATTTGGTCGGTGATAATGGTATTATGACGTTATCTGATGATTCGCACAGAGCAGTTATTATGTTAATATTTTATGGTAAGATGCATTGGTGGTGGCTGGGACAGACCCAAATGGATGGTACTATTTTTATTTATTCTCTCTAGCACCAGTATCAGTCCGTATTGGAGTGCTCCTAATATGTTTTGTGATGTGTGTAGACCTTCTAGTGGTCAAGTTATACTATTAATTGTTCATCAACTGGAATACCAGCACCAACTATAAAACTTTGTTGATATCCAATGTACCACAGGTGACACAACAATAATATAAGTAGAGAGATTGATTAATAACATCTACATTATACTCCTCTTTATAAGGTGAGATAATAATTAATAACATCTACATTATACTCCCCTTTATAATATAATTTATAACACATATAGGTATACTCCCTTATACGTATAATATAATAAATCTCACTATAGTATACCCCCCTTTAGTAAGTATAAAATTAATAAACATATACATTATACTCTCAATTATCCCTTTAGCTGATATTATTATGGTATCTTTACTGTTCAGGTATCAGTGAAAGAGAAAATGGTTTATACAAAGTGACTGCAGTAGCTAAGATAAAACTACAGTTGCTATGGGAGGTCCCATAGAGTTACCAATGTAAAGCTCATAATGCATTGTTCAATGGAAGTGATACTGGCACTATATCCATATATGGTAATTGAAACGATTTTTTAGCATACAATTTTTCATTACCAGTGATAAGCACTTACCAGTTCCTCCCTTTCTTTCATAGTTCTTCCTAAGATTATTACAGATCCTCTATCTCAACCTTTAGTTGTAGTAGTTAATATGAAACAGTTCACTTTAAGATTGTAATGTCACTTGTTATCCAGTACCTAATATTACGTGGAGTGGTCCTAATGGAGTACTATCTGTTAACAACAGAGTAACTGTCCGCTATGCTAGTCAGTTGATTGTACTGAATAACTGGGCATTATATCTGTTGAGAGTCAACTAACAGTAACTAATACTCCAGTTCCTGATAGTGGTGATTATACATGGTAATGTCAGTTACATGCACAAGGTGCCTTTAACAAAATGATTGCTACAATATTGTGAATGGTGAGTTATAGTTTGTACATTAGTGTATGGTATGTATGTGTGATGTGTGCCTGTCTCTCTCTGGTATCATTCTCTAGAACTCCCTAGTGTTATAATCACACCACCAACAGTTAACCTATATCAAAGGCATACATTATTCAAAGATCTTGTACTGGAGTAGGTGTGCCATTACCTAGTGTAAACATTTGGAGGAATCCACGTTGTGTTATTTAGCTTCACCCTGGAGAAGCTTCTGAAAGTGAGCTCATTGTATCAGAACTTTAAAGAACATAATTCCTTTTTCTATTATGATGGAGGGTGATCTATTTTGGGTTATTGTGATATTACTAACGATGAGGTTACTGTGTTATTAAATTAATAATGCAACTCAATTTGGTCTGTTGTAACTTCAGTGTAGTGCTGAGAACCCTAGTGGTCATACACAAAATGTCTCTGCAACTATTAATCTCACAGGTATTCCCAATAATCCCCTCCTTTGTGCTCTCAATCAATTCATCATCATTCTCCATCTATTTAATTGTTCATTGATCAAGTTGTTCATCCATTTATCCGTTTAAGGTCCCAAGCGAAATCCTACTCCGCTCTATAATACATCTGCTATTTCTGGTGATATTGTTTACATAATGTGTGTAGCTACAGGTTACCCAGCCCCAGTTTATTAAGTGGGCGTATAACACATTAATAATATACTAAATAAAATGAAGTTACTAGTCTACAAAAGGACTATTTGTTACACAATCTAATTAACAATATCTAACTTTGACAAGTTCACTCATGAAGGAAAAATATTACTGTATGTGCTAGTAATGACTTTATCCAGCTTGTGTCTAGTTCAGCTAACATCATATCACTTGGAGGTATGCAGATTTCTCATTAATCTCATCCTTTTAACATTTGTCTCTAAATTATCATAATATATTTTATTTTTTCAGTTATTCCTTTAATACATCACCAACACTAGTTCCCAGGCCCTTTTCATAGGGTCAGTATAAATTTAACATGCATTGCCACTGGTTTCCTGGCTGTCAACATTACTTGGACCAAAGAGGGTCTGAAAATAGAAAATAATATAGTAGTAACTTATGTGACAATACCAGCTGGAGGTTCCAAATAACTACAGTATTCTGTCTCTTAATGACTTGGAGAGATATGATGAAGAGGAGATTATCAGTGTGTTTGTTAGCAAAAGCCTATGGCAGCACTGAGAAGACAATACTACAGCTGAAGTGAATGGTAAATGCTGGGATAGTTGTTGACCCCTTTCCTACGAAAAAGTTTGATCAATTTTCTATCTGCATTATTATAGCTCTTCCAACTGTAACTATAACACCATCGTCTGTTGTTCATAGTATTCCATCAGATCTCACTGTGTTAACTTGTAGTGGTACTGGTAAACCTCCTCCAACAATAACATTTGGTGATCTACAGTGTAACTATGGTGATGTTAATGGAGGTAAGATTTAATTGATTATTAATGGAGTAACTTTAAAAGGGGGAAGGCTCTAGATAATTTGTTAGTTATTTGTTTGTATTTGTAATTTTAATTTTAATATCCAGTATAAATAATAATAAACATTTTTTGCTGTATATATGATATAGATCATGTTCTTATTCTCTTTCTTTATTAGTTTTAACAAACATACCTGGTGTTACCATTAGCTGTGGCTCCAATTACACTGTCAATGGGTTATACTATATAACAGCATATTACACATTAAACAATAACTTGTCAGATTATAACAGCTATGACAATCTCATGTTCTTCTAATAATTCATTCTCTTTAGTCACTACAATGGCAACCATTACTATCACAAGGTAAAATGCAAGAGATAAAGGAATTCTTACACATTATTAAGATTTGTTATTGTTTTTTGATGAGATATCAAGTAGACTATTAATCTATCTAGTTATTAATAATTTAATAACTCCAATATGTCTTTGTGATACTTAGCATATATAAAAATATGAGGACAATTCAACTATTATGATACCTCATTCTTTCTATTAATAGTTTTACAGATAGTCACTACACTTCCTCAATCTGCCATTGTCCCAGAGCAGAAGACATTTAAGTACAATGTATAGCTACTGGCTATCCATTACCTACCTTAGATTGGTTATATGGTGAAGATGCATATCTGTAGTCCTTTAATGAGAGACGTTCTGCAACTAGTGAAGTAGTTAATACATATAACTATATGGAATACATTCACAATTAAGAGTGTTGTTTCCAAATGATGCCGAGAGTATAAGTGTAGGGCACAATATGAAGAGATACTTTGATTGACTCAACAACTGTGACTGTTGAAAGTAAGAGATTATAGATAACATTGCTATATGACTATTGTGTGTTTCTTTGTGATGTGGTCAATTGATTTATATATTGGTTGTTTCTCCCTTAGTTCTAGATGATTGTCTCCTTCATTCTAATCCTGTGTACATGGTATTTGTGTGGATCAACTCAATGACTACTTTTGCCAATGTAGTACTAACTATACTGGAAAGAACTGCAGTCAGCAGAGTAAGAAATTTGAAGCAATTGAAATGTGCATAATCTGTACTCTCTCTCTTCTCTCTCTCTCTCTCTCAGTAAATGTTCCTGTTGTAATACCACCCGATGTCCAAAAAGATCCGGCAATATTACAGAGACAATTTTACTTGGTTCATTTAATCTTACTTGTCTAGCTAGTGGGACTGCTCCTATTATCAATGGAAAAAAAGATAATAAGTTAATATACAGTGATTCTGATGCAGGTGCTCACAGTAACTGATGCTCAGCCTCAAGATAGAGGCTACTATACTTGTATTGCTGTTAATGATGCTGGTAACAGTACCTCTGAACCAGGACTTGTAATATACTGGTGAGTACCATCCATCCATCATTCCTTCATCTATCCTTTTACAATACAGGTATCTATCAATATGTGGCTGTCATGACAAAATAAACGCTAGTAATATTATTGATGTGGACAACACAACAAATGAGGTTAGTAATAATCTTATATACACTGACCAGTAATAACTAAGATATAATGTTGATCTGTCCTGCTAATTAGATGGCTGAGTGTTTGGGTTATCATGAGTTACCTGATCAGAACACAACTATAATATATTCTGTTACATCATGTAATTTAATGCATGTTCACTTCATAATGGGTAAGAAGAAGAATGGGTAAACAATAGATAGATTAAAGGATGAATGGATAATGGTCTTTAAACGGGTGATATTTCTCCTTTAGACTTGCATCAGTTCTGATAACAGTCTATCAACGGGGACAATGCCTGACTCTGATGGACTTCATGAGCTGCTTTTGGAATAAACTACAAAATTTAGAGACAGAATGCAAATTGGGGAGTGAAAGTGATAGACTTGTGGAGATTTGGTATGAGCAGTTATAAATAGCTACATAACTGTTGGAATTAATAACTAATATTATATCATAATGATATCATTTTTATATGATCTACTTTATAGATGGCTGTCGTAGAGAAGAAGAGATACTTCATTCTGATTATGATATTGATATAAAATGGCCAGAATCGGAAATCACCAACAGAATTGAGAAGAGGTGTCCATGTGGTAACCTGGAGTTTACTATTGGTACTGCAACAAGGGAATGTGCTGGTACATATACTTATGGTGCTGTCTGGTTACCCTCTAATACATCAAGATGTGATTATAATCAAAAGGATATTAATATCACACTAACACTTTGTCATTTGATAACAGTGAGTTTGAAAAATACAATAAAATGTATGTCTTTCTCTTTTTGTTTACCTTATCCGTCTGACTGCTTGCTTTCTTGCTTGAATTCATCATCAATTTTAAAACATTCTTGAATAGTGATAAGATGTCAACAATTATATATATTACAAATAACTACTGACAACTTATACATTATATATTACACTATAGGTCAAAGATGTCAAAGAGGTGGCAGAAAGAACTAGTTGAAATATCAGAGGATGCAGCTTCCTTTGAGCAGCTGGATTTCTCCATTGCCTCTCTAATATTAGAAAAGATTGTTGAATCAAATGAGATAACAGATGATGAGGAAAATACAAAATAACTATGTGGAGAGTTGTAAGCAATCTTCTCTCAGTTGATTCTGATGTGATAAAAGCCAGTCAGAATCAACATAATTCAACTAACAGGTACACACTGTTATTAGGAAAATAATGAATTAATAATTAGCTATTATACTAAACAGCTGTAAATAATTTTCAAAATAGCTTAACTTTATTATCAACAGAATATTAATAATATACCTACCATCATTCAACATAAGTAGTACACAAAATATGATATTAAAGACTCTATAATTCCATCGATATTTTTTTCAATTCTACAGAATTCTAAGTTCTTTAGACACTTTTCAAAACAAAGTCATACTCTTTGGACCAAACAGAACAGTTACTTTTCAAAAGGAGGAAATTGCAATAATTATATCAGAAAATGACCTGACTACTTTTCAAAATCAGACATTTGTTGTTGAAGTACAAAATGGTAGGCTACTTAATAGAGGAGGAGTCATGTTAGTGGAGAACATTAAATTGTCTGAAGCCGAATCAGAAAATACAATGTCCCTGTCCATACCAGACTCTCTCAGTCAGAAGTATGAGGGCAAAGGCCCTATTCGTATCAGCTACAATGTATTTTTAAGTATGTGTTCTTTCAAGCAAGCACTGGTTATTAGGGCAATTGATTGTAGCTGGTAATTAACAGTTGGTGGAGTTGTCATATCTGCTAGTGTAAGTAATAAAACAATAGAAAATTTGGATGATCCTATATCAATAACTTTTACAAAACCAAAAGTAAGCATTTCAAAAGAATTTATGGAATAATATCATCCACTCAATTCCTTACTTTAGTATCTTCGTAAAAATGGTACGAATGATTCTGACTCAACTTGTGTTTTTTGGGGATTTTGCTATAGGTAATAAACCAAGTTTATTTATAACAGCAGCTGTGTTATAGGTTCTGTCTTTTTAGGAGGCAGTGGTAGTTGGAGTATGAGAGGGTGCAGAAATGTTTCTGGCCCAAATATGATGTGATACAATGTCAGTGTAACCACTTGACACATTTTGGATACCTCTTGGTGAGAAACTTTATACTCTGCTATTTAAATATGTACATTATTGTATTATGAAAATATTGTATTGATAAGACTAGTTATGTCATTCTATTTCATGAAGGATGTCAAACCTCGTGTGGTCATACTGGTGCAATTCAAACCAGTTTAGAGGTCATCACATATATTGGTGCTATTGCCTCTATTTTCTGTCTGATAATAAACTATTATAACATACCTTTGTTCAAAGTAAGTGATATTTTAAACATAATTAATGTATGTTAGACTAAACTCTACCACCCTTCCTCTAGGAAAACTACTCAAACGAACTCAAGAAAAACACTCATTAATATGAGTCTTGCACTCATAGGTATGTATGCCACTTATCTTGCAGCTGGAAATGCCTCGTCAATTTTAAAGTTGAACGGAGGAGACATATTTTGTGGATTCCTCGGTGCATTACTCTACTATTTTATGTTAGTATATTTTATATGGACTGCTATTGAGGCAGTGGACTTGTATCGTAAATTAGTGAAAGTCTTTCATAAGGGTGGACGTTTTGTTTCATATTGTACTATTATAGCATGGGGTAAGTTGGAGAGTTGATGCATACTCTCGTTAATATTGGCTTCCTTCTTTAAAGGAGTTTCCATTAATAATTACTGGAATATCTGCAGGAGCTGGTTATCAATATTATCTGGAATATAAATTCTTGTAAGTACAATGTCCAATGTGCTACGGAAATTCTAGTGCCAATATTGCTGCATACTTTTGTACTATAACTAAATAAACATTTATTATGATGTATATTCATTTCATAGCTGTCGTCCTGCTGGTCTACCTTTCTATATTGGTTTTCTTGTGCCGTTTGGTCTAATTTATATCTTTGACTGGGTTCTCTTTTGTTATTATTGGCAATGTGTTTCTTCTCTAAGAGACGTAGAACACAAGAATACAAAAGTAACACGTCAAGGGAGTATTCCAAAATCCTTTCATGGCCATGATCCTCTCTGTTAATTTTGGAATTGGTTGGGCATTTGGATTACTTGCAACAGCTGAATTCCCCGAAGAAGTGTACCTCACTTTTGTCTATCTGTTTAGTATTTTTGTCGGTGTGCAAGGCATCCTGATCTTTCTTTTGCACTGCGTACGGGCAAATGCTGCCAAACAGCTTTGGAAACGATGGTTCTTAATCGTTTTCGGCTGCAAGAAACCTCAAGAAAACCAAAGCCATGACACGTACCGGATTAACACCATTTGCAACACCTTCTCGTCCTCCGTAAACTTGGCACTAATGCACCACATCCCACAAGTGCTACCCCCCTTCAAAACAAAGATGTAAATGCTGATTCTGATGCCGAAGGTAGTCAAGTGCTCAAGAACCCAATACATGGATGATGAGCGAAGCAGAGACAGTGGAAAGCTTTATTCCTGCAATGCAGCCTCGTCTGTCTTCTCAAACGAGTTCAACTTTGATGTAATTGATATTGGTAAGAGATTGTTCCAGAGGAAGCAGAACAACCTGACAAACCAAAGAAGAAAATGTCAAAACAGGAATCAAAAAAAAGGTTGACAAAAAACAAAATTGAGTTCTACTTCAAGTTTGAAATCAAAGCAAAAGCGAAAGCAAAGCCAGAACTAGAAGATTAATTGGTTTACTTACAGTCTTGGAGATATGTCACTATCTGGATCACAGGCACTAGAGATTGAGTTTGGGCCATCGCCTGTAGAAAGTGAAGAAGAAGAAGAACAATGGAAGAAATTAGAGAAGCAGTTTGACAATATTCATATATTAATTAATGAAAGTTTTGTCGATGAAGCAGAGACATCATTCACAGGTGAAGATACATTATTTTATTAGAAAACATAATTAATTCTCCCTAAAATAAAAAAATTACTCTCGAAACTCCTTTTTATTCTGAGTTATTGTATGTGTTATCATTTATTTTTATAGTATTAGCATGCACAATTACATATTTATTGATAATTATTATTTGTTTTGTATGAGCACAACAAATTAATTATATACATGCAATATCTTGTGGTCATATACCAATGAAACATACGATAGACAATCAGTTAATATGATAGTATTACTCATTACAAACATTCCTAAACACAATATTACTATATATTGCCAAAACAATCTAATATAATTATTACTTGACTGTTGATTGCAAAACAAAACATTCTTTAATTTCAAATAAATTAACCATTCAACAAAGCAGCAATACCATGAATTTGTGCAATGTATTATGATGTACTAAACATATAAATTATACGTATTTCTTCTCAACATTTCACTATACTGTATATAATTTTTCTATTTCACCAATTCAAACAGAACTGATCTCAACAGTTGTGTTTCACAACAACAGTAGGATTTGTGAAGTGTCTCCATCACTGTTTGAGGACGCTTTATGTCTTTCTTTAGAGCCATGATCAGCAGCTTCTTCATGCAACTTCTTGTTGATATGCAAAGACATTTTCTCCTTTTTGGAATCCCTCCATAATGCAATCATCTAAAATGGTATACTGTAAAATCAGTGAAGATATATGAAATTATAATTACCTTAGGAACAAATGTGAATGATGAAATAGAGTTACTAAAATAAAATACTAAAATGACATAAGTCAAGTAATAAGCTGTAAGATATTGATTTTGAATAATAGGTAAACTTATGCCAGCAGCTACCATAAAGACAATAGAGGAGTGACGTTATTGCTGCAGTAGATTTGTATTCATTGAGAACAGTCAGTAATTTTAATTTTGCGAAGACGAAAGGCCAATATATAGTGAAGCACAATGGAGGGCAAATTTATATATTATTGTTCCAACTGTATATACATGTCCATATGTGCTTTCACGACAATCCCAGAAATAAAATATTTGCTCTTCACCTGTTGTCTAAAAAATTAAATAAACTCGTAGTCTATATGTACAAACTTGGGTACTTCATTCACAATTCTCTTATTCTCAGCAGATTCCACTAACTCTGGTGAAGAAATATCCATCAAGGCCTATAAGATAGCACAAACACAAACTCCAAACTAACAAGGAATCTACTACAATCACAAATGACTATCCTTTGGTATCTATGATAACAAGAAAATATTGTAACTATTATAAAGTTACAAATGATCTAAAACCTTCTTGCCTAGGCCGGGGATTAACAACAATATAATAAATTCTCCATATTTTAACTGTTGTTAATGATATCAAAGATCATAACAATAACAGATGCTATAAAATGTTCGAATCTAATTACAAAAGACAGAAAAATCTCTTTAGTAACATAACACAGAACTTACTGAACAGAGTGCTTCAACAGTTGTCTTATTAATAATTGGTAGAGTAATATACAGTATTAATGACACATAGACAAAAAGTGAACCCAATATCATGACATAGTTTTTGAACTTAGGACTTGTAAGCTGAATGACTCTAAATTATAAAAGATAACAGTTTATAATCATGGTCATATTTGTGACCTGATTTAAATAGGAACTACTTCTGGCAAAATGTTTGTGACCTTATTTGTGAATAGTGACCACTGTTAAAATGTCTCAATAAACAGTTTTGTATACATTACAGTTGCTCTATATACATAACATTTCAAGTTATTGTATGCATACAAAAATGTTATTGAGGTGTTTTAACACAGAGGTCACTTTTCACAAATCAGATCACAAATGTTTTGACAGAATTGGTCCACTATTGCAATAAATCAGGTCATTTTATATTCTTTGTTACTATGTACTTTGCTTTCCCTACTAAATGTTGAAAAAACAAAACAGATAACAGTCCATGTTAAGCCAATAGTTGTCATAGATAACAGCAAATACAAATACAGGTAGGGCACCTGTTAACAATTGTAGTTAGTGGTATTCCATCTGATGGTACTCCCACTGAAATGTACTAAAAATATCACTATTAACAGATAATTTTAAAATAGATAATTTACATGGCCATATGTTCACAGTTGAATTTATAAATTTCAGTTGAAGTGATGTATAATTAAAGTTGGCAACAATGTTGACCACTCAAGATGTCCCCTAATGGAAAACATGTGACATATATTGTGTTATACATATCTATACTTCATACCTTTATTGCTAATTAGTTGTGTATAGTAAAGAAGTACATCTTGTCGTTCTCTTCATTAAATGATATTGGTCCCTGTGCTTATGACATCATTTAGTTATTATTGTATTCAATTAAACTCACAGTGACTCCATTAAAAGATATCTCATGAAATGAGTTATACACTTAAAGTATTATCAGTGTTAATAGTCTCATTTAGAGCTAAAGCTAATGTCCAAAAATGCATCATAAGCATAACCACCATAAAGAGATAATGTATCCTATAATATTAATTAATAATCATTATAATAGATTAGTATACTAACATTGGTACTTGAATGAATTCCAATAACAAAGTGAGTAATTGAGAACAGTTTTCAAGTTGCTCATTGGTACAATTGTTGTGGGTCACCCCCACCACCTGCTCATAGCATAATTGTCAATAACTATCCATGCATGGCCTGGATAATATTTCCCATTTAGAAATGCCTGAAAATGATACCACTATTAGAAAGATTCTCAAATATCAATGCTTACTTGACAAAGTATACTTTTAGCATTAGATTGAGCTACATCTAAAACAAAAAATACTCTTATTCCTTGTTAACTAAACAAAACATTTTCTCAAAAACAATAAAAGTGATGTTAACATTACAAATATACTATCACTCAACAAAATGGTTCCACTCAGAATACACTTCACACAATATTGATTGACTGTTAAGTGCAGTCATAAATTCCTAACAATATATGTTGATATAAATTTGTTGAATTTGTAGAACAATTACTTCTTTAGTTGCTGCTATTTGTTGAGTGATTAGAAGAATTGTTTCAACCAAATATGAGAGATAAATTGAGCAAGTGCATTTGGTAGTTGAGAGTAAGATGGAAACAACTCGTATCAATGATGGATACAGAGTAGAGTTACTAAGGATTGTTGACAAAGATGAGAATATGAAAATCTATGTTGAGAACAAGACTGTGTATTCATGGAAATATCATCAAACTTACAACAGGTATAGATTGTAGTTTGATGGCAGATCAGTTATTGCTTGTGTAAGCATTAGAACAACAACCAATAACAGCTACTGTTGTATTAGTAAGTTGTTGTCTAGTACTTCTAATGTATGATCACGATTGCACTATATCATAGTATGGGAATAGTACATCATGAAAATGGTGAGTAAATTTAACTGTACCTTAGAATCTATAACAGTAGTATATTGAAGCATGTAATGATCAAGAAGAATAGAGTCCTGAAGGACATCTTAAGAGCCCAATTCTACTGCTGATATAAACTCCTGAAGTATAAATTCAGAGGAAGATTAGATGTCAGGAGTAGAAACGATAAGTTTCTGAGAACAGTTAAAACATGAGCAGTTAGTAAAAACAAAGCTGTCACTAATAGAGAAGACATTACTGATGACTAGAGGGAGTGTTATGAAGGTTAAACAAATCAACTCCCACTGATTATGACAAGAGTATCATATAATACCACCACATAAAGTATATACACTGAAAAATAATAAACTAATTTTATATGCTACAAAGAAACATTAAGAAATAAAATAAAATGAAAAACGGTTAACTAGACAACAATCAAAACAGTACTGATGTCAACAGTATGTTTCACAGCAACAGTTGAATAGTTAAAGTATCTCCATCACTGTTTGGGATGTTTTGTGTTTTTCTTTGGAGCTATGATCAGCTTCTTGATATACTTCTTCTTGATGATATGCAAAGACATTTTCTCCTTTTGGATCCCTCCATAATGAAATCTCTAAATGGTATACTATAAAAATCAGTGAAGATATAATGAAGTTGCTACCTTTGTATGAATGTAAATGAAAGGAACAGAGTTACTAAAATAAACACTAAAAGGATGTAAGTCAAATAAAATAAGCAATAAGGTGCAAATCTTCTGAAAGAATAGGTAAAGTTATAGCAGCAGCTACCATAAAGACAATAGAGGAGTAGGTTATTGCTGCAGTAGATTTGTATCATTGAGAACAGTGACTTTAATTTTGCGAATGCGAAAGGCAAAATATAGTGAAGCACAATGAGGGCAAATTTGTATACTGCAGTTTCCAATTGTATATACTTGAGTATAACTGCTATCATTACAATCCCAGATATAAAATATTTGCTCTTCACCCGTTATCTAAAAGATATAAATCTTGTAGTCTGTATGTACAAACTAACTTCATTCATAATTCTCTTATTCACATTAGATTCCACTAACACTGCTGAATAAAATATTTCATCCAATCCTAAGAAAATAAAACACCAAATACACACTCCAAACCTACAAGAAATCCCTACTACAAATCATCAAATGACCATCTTTTGGTATCTATATATATTGGAAGAATAATATTATTGTAATCATTGCAGAGTTACAATGATCTAGGACCTTCTTGTTAGGCCGTGGATTAACAAAAATATAATAAATTCTCCATATTTTGACTGTTGTTACTGATATACAAAGATCATAACCCAACAACAGACAATACAAATGACCGAATCTATGTACAAAAATGACAAATAACTATTATTTAACAAACACATGAGAACTTACTAAACAGAGTGCTTCCACAGCTGTTTTGTTAATAGTTGGTATTGTACGCAGTAACATCGATATGTAAACAAAAAATGAACCCAATATCATAAGGTAGTTTAACTTAGGACTAGTAGATGAACGACTCTAGATAAAAAAGTTATTATATTTATATGCACATTCTACATTTGCATGTACTTTGTATATCCTAAATACAATGTTGAAGATTATTAAACAGATAACAGTCCATGTTAGGCCAATAGTTTTGTCAATATAACCAGCAAATACAAATACAGGTGTGGGCACTGTAACAATTGTATCTAGTGGTATTCCATCTGATGGTACTCCACTGAAAATGTAATAAGATTACTATTAACAGATACATTTAAAGTAGATATTTACATGGCCATATGTTCACTGATGAATTTATAAATGACAGTTCAAGTGATGTGTAATAAAGTTGGCAACATGCTGACCACTCAAGATGTCCCCTAATGAAAAAACATGTGACATATATGTGTTATACATATCTATACTTCATACCTTTATTGCTAATTAGTTGAGTAAAGTAAAGAATTACATCTTGTCGTTCTCCTTCATTAAATGATACTGGTCCCTGTCTTATGACATCATTTAGTTATTATGTATTCAATTAAACTCACAGTGACTCCATTAAAAAGATATCTCATGAAAATGAGTCTACACTTAAAGTATTATCAGTGTTAATGTCTCATTTAGAGCTAAAGCTAATTGTCCAAACTGCATCATAAGGCATAACCACCATAAAGAGATAATGTATCCTATAATATTTAATTAATAATCATTATAACAGAATTAGTATACTAACATTGGTACTTGAATGAATTCCAATAACAAGTGAGTAATTGAGAACAGTTTCAAGTTGCTCATTGGTACAATTAGTATAGACATTTTGGTCACCCCACCATTTACTTTCAGCAAAATGTGTCAATGATTATCCACGCATGGCTGGATAATATTTCCCACTTAGAAATGCCTGAAAATGATACTACTATTACAAGATTCTCAAATGTCATTGCTACTTGACAAAGTATACTTATAGCTATTGGTTGCACTACATCTAAAACAAATATTCTTTTTCTTGATAGCTACCAGAACCTCACACACCAAGAATAATTAATGTTACTTACAAATATAACTATCATTCACTGGAGGTTCCAATCAGAATACTCTTCAAACAAACAATATTATAAAACTATTAAGTGCAGTCTCAAAATTCCTAACAATATATGTCAATAAATTGTTGTAAATTTGGTAGAAACAATTACCTTCTTAGTTAATTGCTGCTATTGTTGAGTGATTAGAGAGAATTGTTTTCCACCAAAATGAGAGATACATGAGCAAGTGATTTGGTAGTTGAGAGTAAGATGGAAACAATCGTATCCAATGAGGATACAGAGTAGAGTTATGAAGGATTGTTGACAAAGTGGAAATTGAAAATCTTGTTAGGAAAAAACTAGGACAATTTTGGGAAAGACAAATACAATTACAAAAAGGATAAGATTTTGGTTTTAAGGGCAGATCAGTTTGCCTGTGTAGAATTTAGAACAAACAAACCAATAAACAGTAAGGTTGTATTAGTAATTTTGGGTTATTTTTCGAGAC
>NW_024533982.1:0-46088 GCF_016097555.1 Gigantopelta aegis | reverse complement strand
TGACCATATTACTACAAAAAGATTTAATTCTTGATAAAAGAAAACAGCGTATGTATGAACTCTCCCATGTCTTGACTCAAAAAAATGGGTCAGCAGGAGATAGAAAGGTTGAAACCTTTCTATTGACAACAACAATTAAATTGGAAAGTAATTAGTACATGTCTAGTTTAATTTGTCTTCAATTGAATGTTTCATTATTGCACAATAGTAATTCATATTTCATATAGTAAAACATGTTGTACAGTTGTCAAGAGGAATAAGTGAGTAGTATCGCTCATTGTTACCAGCTGTGCAGTTCAAACAAACAATAGTATTACACACACTTTCTATTGTATCAGATTATTTTGTCAATTAGGAATCATGTACAGTTATTTGAAACTAACTAAATGATAATACACATTTCCTACTGTATCAGATTATTTGTCAAATTAGGAAACTGTACAAGTCATAACTATCTTTCATAAATATATAATGATAAATATATATATATAAATATATATATATGTTGAAACTAATAGACTGTTCTCATAATAACAAGACAATTGTGAAAAATAAAGTTAGCAAGTTGTTTAACAAAATTATATATAGTTCCTATTGTAACAGGCTATTTTAATAAATACCAGCAACTAGAACAATTGAAATAATTTTCTGTGATTGTGAGCAGACTATATAATGCTCACTATAGCATCTTTCTAACAATCTTAGAATTATTTAAAATAAAAATACATGTTGCTATATTGTGTCAAATCTTTTCTTGAAATCATCTATTAATTTAAAATTCACAAATTATGATGCAAAGTCACTTAAGTCTATTATTATATGACGCTATATACTGTAAGTGCTCGTACTTCTTAGTTTCAGTTCCTGAAATTAGAACATTGGGTTAGGGGGAGGGGCAAAGCTTATAAAAACCGTGTTCGCAGCCAGCGAAATTAGCATCTACAAGATAAAATGATTGTACTGGTATTTCTTCAGATAGTAGCACTCGCTACAGGAATGATATCGAAGCGAATATCCAATTTTATACGCTGGCAGACGCAAGTATCGCCTCTGACGTCAAAGAATACTATCTAGTTGTAGGGATTGTCACTCGTAAGGACACGTCAAGGAGTACAGTTGGCAAGTACTTCAAAGCTGGGGACTACGATCAGCATAATGTTGGAATAAAAGGGAATCTTTGTGATCCTGATATTTCCAACACTCTGCCTATTGGGAGCTGGAACTGGATCTATAATTGGAAGCAATACATTCCTTACTGCTTATCATGTAGTTCAGGCGCTCATAGATGGCAAAGATCCTTATCAAAATCAAGCATTAGTTCGTAAATATGTTAGACTTATATTTAACTATAAGCAGAAGGTCAGTGGCTCTGTGGAGACTACACTTTACTACTATGACATAGAATCAATTGTGGAGTTATAGTAGAGAAGCTGATAGTGATTGGATTGTTCTTAAGACAACTAAAGGATTCACACATAACAAAGGAAAGCGTTATACTCTTGCTACAAATGCCCAAAAAGATCAAAGAGTGTATGTATTACAATATCCTCTAGGTCAACCTTTACGGTACGCTGAAGGAGTAGTAACTAATGTAGATCACAATTTTAACAAGGGACTGTCTATTCACAGCAGTGGGGTTGCTGGTACATCTGGGTCACAGTTGTGCTGTGTTCAGACAATGAAATTCTTGGTCTCTTTACCAGGTATGATGATAATCTGGGAGAATATGATTTTTCTCGACAAGCCAGTAAAAATTGCTTCATAACTACTGTTCTGTATCCACCCAATTATCAAAATATTCATGGTCCTCTTTCAGGAGAAATTATAAATCGTCTTGATGACTCTAAAAAAAAGTCATCAAGAATTGTAAAATGAAAGTAATATTTAATAGTAAATACATTATATTTGCATAAAACTTTGGACCTTAAACACTGTTATTCATATATAATATTGCTATATATTATTGAAGGATTTTTGTAAAAAGTTGAAAATAAAAATTTTCCACATCATGCAGTGAATATATATTGACATTTAATAACACTTCCAAACTTCAAAGACATAACTACACTACACCAGTAATTTTCAAATTACTTGTATACAGTTAGAAATGATTGACTCATCTCTATTGGAACTGGTAAGGGTTCCATTGATGATGTGCTAAAGCAGCTTTCTAGCTTCTGTCTAACAAATTACTTTCTACTATAGGAACTCAATAGTTTCCAGTTAACATATGATCTGTAATACATATACAATTGACATTAATTTCATAAGTGTGTCAGTTTTCTACTTGACAGTTCATCTTTTATACACACTTTAATTTTATATAATCATAATGCACATGTCATTGTCATTGTCTTATGTTACAACAAATTATTTTTTGTAGCTGTGGGTATATTTAAACATATTGTCTATCATTTAATTAATTATACAACCCAGACCACATGTATTTCTGATATAGTGGATTTACTGTACATAAACATAATATATTTCATTTGTATATTTAAACTTATGAAAAGTATATAGTTTGTAAATAATAAAGATAAATATGATTTTTGATGCTATTCAAGGTTTTACATGTCAGACAACTTGTATTTGTACTTAGCTTTCGGCACTTATATGATGCTATGTTTATCCATTTATCAACAGTAGTAAATTAATTTAATGTCACATAAAATAGAAGGGGTTTCAATATGTAGTGATGTATAAGTTAAAGGACTAGTAAACAGGTGCAATTTATGTATTGTTTGTTAAGTTCATTGAGTGAGTTTCGTACAAAACAGACTTATAATAGCTATTTATGTGCAGCTTACATATACTAGCCTTATAATTATGGAAGTAGTTACAAGAAAATATCATCAAATGTAATACTTTACCTATGTAATATGTACTAACAGATATTATAGTATCTGTTAAAACCATAAACAGAATCAAATTTATTGTTTGCTAGTAGGTTACATAAACAATTAGTTATTAGATTATATATTACTAATAAGATTAATGAATATATTAAATATGAAGAAATGATGGACACAATGTCAGTTTATCAATTCACAAAGATATTAAAGGAAAAGTGATGAGTGATTTGTATCTATCTTATTATCTCAGCTGAGTAACTTGGTAGATTTTACTTTCATTAACATTTATTGAATCAATGTAGTCAACAATATACATTTTCTTAATATGATGACAAACTTCAAGTATAGGTAATCTAAAATTTATAAGACTAAATAATATCAGAAAATGTATTGATATAAACCGATGTACATGACAAGTGTTAATTTTTGACCAGCATCTTCTAAAACACCTCCTCAAACTAAAACCATGCTTATAACTGTAACTTAATTATATGATATTAATTTCAAACTAGCATTCGCTATAACAGGCTAGAACATACAATCATTAATATTAGCATAGCCATAGAGTTAAAAACAATAGCACTTAAAATAATATTACATCTATATTATTACAGAAAATATTATTAAAATAAAACAATACAGAATTTATGTTATGTTGTGGTTGTAGATTCTATTTCATAAGCAATTAAAGATGAAAACCTTATCAAGACAGTATTGTGAATTAGTAAAAATGACATTTGAAAGGACAACATGAAAATACAAAAACAAAGCCATGGAGTGTAAGTAGGTAATAGCTTCCAACAAGTGATTTCTTTTCATTTTAAATTTATCTCCAATTACAAAAATGCAAATGGTGTACAATTATATATAGTACTAGCATTTTAAATTATAATGTCTATGTGTATACTGAGACATCTGACACCAATTAGTACTATTTACCTTAATGAAATTGATTAATCAATATGCTAGATTAAAAACGAACGTCATTAGGATGTGAATTAAAGATGCATTAAAATTGCATTTCTGTGTACTGTCCATCTGTGCACTCAATGAGTATAATGTATTACAACATGTGATAATGTTATACATGGCTACTTCAGAGTCGCTTCAATTGCTGTCACCAATGTTGCCTCCTCCCTCTTATATCCTTCTCATAAACCAAACAGTCCTCCTTCCCTTGCACATGAAAGTCATATTTAAGCAGGTGCAGAGAGAATTACATCTTGTCTTTTCTTCCCCATCTCTCAACCTTTTCTACAACGTAAATTTTGTCTAGTTTCCCTTTGCCACCTCCTCTACATCTAAACTCTCCTGCTCCAGCTCTTCCACTTCACATGCCACCAAATCCAAAAAAAAAATCGACTCCTTACTTTTACACAAAGTCACATCATGGAATATATACTTGCATTGTGATTTTTAGAACTTATTTTTAAAATTGAGCATATAAAGAGATGCGATATCTATATTTACTCAAAAAGTCATATAATAGATTTCCATCCTTTTTTTGAATAGTGAAATATACAAGGAGCATACAACATTGGGGGTAGGGGGAGGGGCATTGGGGTAGGAGGAGTAAAATTAGTACTTTACAAGATAATATGATTGTACTTTCAGATAGCAGCATTCGCTACAGGAATGATATCGAGCGAATATCCATTTTATACGCTGCAGACGCAAGTATATCGCCTCTGATGTCAAAAATACTATCTAGTTGTAGGGATTGTCACTCGTAAGGACACATCGAGGAGTACAGTTGGCAAGTACTTCAGAGCTGGTGAGTACGATCAATATAATACTGGAATAAAAGGGAATCTTTGTATTCTGATCTTTCCAACACTCCTGCCTATTGGGAAGATGGAACTGGATCTATAATTGGAAGCAATACATTCCTTACTGCTTATCATGTAGTTCAGTCGCTCACAGATGGCAAAGATCCTTATCAAAATCAAACATTAGTTCGTGAACATGTTAGACTTATATTTAACTATAAGCAGAAAGTCACTGGCTCTCTTGAGGAGACAAATCTTTACTACAACATAAAATCAATTGTGGGTTATAGAGAGAGAAGCTGATAGTGATTGGATTGTTCTTAAGACAACTAAAGGATTCACACATAACAAAGGAAAGCGTTATACTCTTGCTACAAATGCCCAAAAAGGTCAAAGAGTGTATGTATTACAATATCCTCTAGGTCAACCTTTACGGTACAGTGAAGGAGTAGTAACTAATGTAAAGCACAATATCAACAAGGGACTGTCTATTCACAGCAGTGGGTTTGCTGGTACATCTGGGTCACCAGTTGTGCGTGTTTTCAGACAATGAAATTCTTGGTCTTTTACTAGGTTATGATGATAATCAGGGAGAATATGATTTTTCTCAGTGGGCCAATGAAATTTGTTTATATAACTACTGTACTGTATCCTTCCCAATTACGTAAATATTATTGGTCCTCTTTCAAAAAAATTTGTGAAATCCAAGCTCATGAAGAAATGCAGTAAAATTAAAATTAGATTATTAGTTATGGCAAATATATTGTATTTGCATAAAACTTTGGACCTTATGTTTAGTAAACAATCTTATATGTATGTAATATATAAAATATATATATTATATACATATATATTATTTTTCCCTCATACTTCATTGATTTTTTTGTAAGAAGTTGAAATAAACATTTTTTCAGATGACGCAGTAAATACAGGTTGACATTTAATGACATAATTTGTGTCTTTGAAGTTTCTATATATACAAACTTCAAAGACATTATTACACTAATAATCTTTCAAAACACCTAATTGTTTTATTTGTATCACTTCAAGATAATTGACTCATCTCTATTGAAATGATATAGTTTGTACATAATAAGGACAAATATGACTTCTGATGTTTGTCATATAGTTTTTACAATGTCATGCAATTGTATTTTATTCTTAGAGAGAGAGAGAAGAGGGAGCTAGGGGGAGAGAGGAGGAGAGGAGAGAGAGAGAGAGAGAGATAGAGGAGAGAGAGAGAGAGAGAGAGAGAGAGAGGGAGGGAGATAGAGAGAGAGAGAGGAGAGAGAGAGAGAGTAGAGAGAGAGAGAGAGAGAGAGAGAGAGAGAGAGAGAGAGAGAGAACTTTATTCAGATTCTTGATATACTTGATGTACATTTAGCATCTTTAACTTAACATGTGAGAACCCATGGCACCACCATGTAAAGTAGTATTGCATTGTTGACCACACTATTGGGAAAGGGAAGTAAAAAGAGAACACCACTTTAGAATCTTCAATATCTTTGACTTGATCTTTTAGTGTTTGAGAGAAAACAATAATTGGGGGATATAAATAACTTATTACTAGTAGGCTGTGATGAGTACTTTGTAGTAGCTATATCATCAATTATGTTTTGTAATTTAGGTGGCTGCTCTTGATTATCTTCATCATCAGATCTTGTTCAAGAACACGAATGTATCTGACAAAAAGATCAAGGCCTCTAATCCTCTCCCAAATTTTAGTTTTTTTTGATTAGTGACTCTCTCTATGGCATGAATTGGTTGAGTCATAGGTGTAGGAACAATTTTGTCATTGGGGGGCACATATGTAACATTTTAAACATTGTTCAGTTTTAACAATGAAGTATTTCAAAAAAGCAACCAAAATCAAAACCTGTCGTTTACACTGACAAAAATTTTTGAATTTATTTTTACATAAAATGTGCATCTACAGGTGTAAATTGTATTATGAGGATAGGGATTGAAAAGTGGCTAATCTAAATCAGTTGATTGTGAAACCATCTTACAATATACCAAAAATATTGGGAGGGGGGCACATGCCCCTGTGCCCCCCCTGTTCCTACACCTATGTGAGTTGCTAGTGCTGTGCTATTGTGCACGTCAGGTGCTGGCCAATTAAAAATCAATGATTCAAATATCACTGTATCACAATATAACAATCATGCTACTCATAGCACTATATGATGTACTAATTAACTAAATGTTAGTATATTGACATGTGTATACACAATCATAAAATTTTTAATTAGTTTTTACTAAAGACAGTGAGAAACTCCTTGAATCTAGCTTATATTGTCTTTTACAAAGCTCTGACCTGTTGAATAGACATATCAATACTTGTGGTCTTTAAAACTGATATAACTATATTGCATAAACAGGAAGCTGATTGCTTATGTAATATGATGTCATAAGTAGTTATATAAAAATGCTTACACAGTAAAAACACATACCTACTACAGTTGAGGTATTTGATTACTTGGTCTGTTATCAAAATAAGCAAATAATGTGCAGTAAACTTGCTGTTGAATCTGATGGATACAGTCCACAGACCCCCCCCTATTGCTACCCCCATGGCTGCAGTCATCATGATAAAGATAGTGTCATACAAGTGGCTACTTGACACAATTGTGCCCTAAGCCTAACTTTACAACAAACATAACATGTTTCTTAAATGTATAACAAGCTATTGTTAGTAGTCAGTTCTACTGAAGTCATGTGAATAATTGAATAAGTTCATGAATAACTACAAAACATTAGCTATATGGCATCTATGATGAAGTCACATAAAGTTTACATTTGCAAGGTTGTAATTTGATTACCTATTTCAGGGCTGTTTCCTGTCATACTTAATTAAATTTACAAGAAGATATATCTAAAGCATTACAATAAACATAACATGTTTTCTTAAAATGTAACAAGCTATTGTTAGTGGTCAGTCTAGCTACTGAAGTCATGTGAATAATTGAATAAGTTCACGAATAACTACAAAACATTAGCTATATGGCATCTATTTGCAAGGTTGTAATTTGATTACCTTTTTCAGGGCGTTTTCCTGATTAAATTTACAAAAAGATAAATCTAAAGCATTTTTTTATGAGACTGAAAGTTTTGAGCGATATTGCTTAAAGTATGAGATGAAATTGATATTAAAGAAGAGACTAGCCTCATTGGGAATGTACTTTCATTTTAGAAAAAACAGGTCAATCAATAAAGATACTTTGGAAACATTAGGGTACTGAAGAAGTCACAGCAAGAGAGATATGAAAAGGCTCACATTTTTGTTTGATACACTAATACAGACAACCAGAATAGAAAATTTTATAAGTGTTAATAATGATCAAGATACAGAGTGTTTCACATGCAGTACACACACAATCATTAATAACTGTATTAGTTTATACTAAAGGCAGTTCAACTTAATGCTAGTTATAAAAACTGCCCCCCCCCCCCACTGGCCTGTTTAATCATTCTTTAAGATTTGAGCGTAGTAGCCTTAGATGTTTTTATTTGCATAATATAATTCTAATGGTCCCATTGTACAAAACAAGGAAGCTGGTTGCTTATGCAGTATGATGTCATAAGTCAAAGTTATATAAAGAAATAATAACACAGTAAAAAAACACTTTAGCTACTACAGTTGAAACCACGTTAAAGTATTTGATTAGTTGAACTTCATTTTGCAAGTCATCAAAATAAGCAAATAATGTGCAGTAAACTTGCTGTTGAATCTGATGGATACAGCCCACAATGGCCTGTAGATGATGAAAGTATCAAAAAATAGCCTATGAAGTAAGAATCAACATAAATGAATAAGTTTACTTCTTGTTATATCTTTAGTTGAAAAGCACCAAATTGAGCTTCAAACTGGACAAAAGTTTTTGATATTATCAAGCCACTTGTCTATTGTCAATCACCCTGTATGGATAAAGGTGGAATTGGTCCAGTACTAACTGAACTGGATTATGTTATCAAAGTAAGAAATAGGTTACAATTTATAATTTTGACTAATCAATTTGTTAATTCCTAGGTGGTCAACTGGGAAAAAAAACACTGAGTTGTATTCATATCTCATCCCATCAGATACAATTAACAAATCCATCAATTTGAATCATTTCAGCTCACTATTCCTATTGATGCTGCTTTGGAGCCTATCTTTCTTCCTGTGACTAAAACAACTTAAAAATAAACTTGTGAACGAGCTATACTTTTTAGTATGCCCTGTTTTCTTTACTTTTTTGCAGTTTATATGATTTATTCATCTTACATTGTCCAATAGTGTTCAAATATATTTTGTAATACTTAAAAGCTAGTTCTATTCTCTAGCATAACAGTTGCAACTGTCAGTGAATCCAGACCAACATTTATTCTTATGACGCTTTAACAATTGAATTAAAGTACTTGTAAGTACATTTTGTTACTTCTAATAAAGCCATCAAGGGTAGGTATATGAGTATATGTGGTCTTCAGGGCATTAAATACATGTAATTATATAGATTCATAATAATTCTTCATTTTTTCATAATTGCTAAGATAATACAAATTGTATTTTTTTTTTTCTAATATTTCATTTTTTATTTTTCATTTTTTTTTTTATTTCTATTTATTATTTTTCTTTTATTTTTTCTTATTTTCTATTAATACTTATTTATGATTTATATTCTTTCTATGTTATTTTTTATATTTTATTTATTTTTGGATTTTATATTTCATAATAGTTAATCTATATTAAGATTCACGTATTTTGTGTTTATATTATTTTTTTATTTTTTACTTTTAATTATATCTTTTTCCTATCCATTTCTTAAATTTTTATCTTTTCACTTTAATTAGGATTAGTAAAATTAGTTCTTTACCATATATGACATACGGAATTCTTCATTTAATACCCTTCACAAAAAAAAAATTATATATATCTCATATTTCTTTTGTTATTAATATTACTTCAAGTATGCATCTAACTTTTTTTTTCTATCTAGTTTATTTTTTTTTTTTTTTTTTTTTTTATAACCATATTTATATCTTCTTATTATCAAAAACAAAACCACCAACAAGCACCGTTTTTTTTTTTCATGACACATACACCCAAAAACTATTAAAAACGCCTGCCTATCACAAAACACCAAAGCTAAAGAAATTTAAAAAAAAAACTATATAATCTATCTTTTATACATCATTTATTTTCTAATTATATTTTATAGTTTTTTTTTTTTTTTCTTTCTATTTTAGCACCCTTTTTTAAGAATTTTTTATTTTCTCTACTTTATTTATTTTATTCACTATCTATTTTTTATTTTTTCTTTTTTTCATTTCATCTTCATGATTTACTTTCGTTTTATCTCTTACTATTAAGTATTCTGATTTCTTTTTTTTTTTTTTTTCTTTTTTTTTTCTCTTTTTTTTTTTAATTTTTATTTTTTATTTTTTTTATCTTTTTCACAAGTCTTTTCTATATATCCTTCAAAGTATGACTATATCTTATTTTTTTTTTTTTTCTTTCTTTTTATAAACAACGCCCAAGCTATCCCACCATACATCACACTAAAACACTTAACATCTATGCCAACAAAAAACAATTACTGGTAAATCCTGGGTCCCCAGTGGACCCATGCAAAAAGAAAACCCAACTTAGTTCTTTCTTACTACTTTATATTATTTTTATTTATATTTTAATATATTTCTAATTTTCTACTTTATTTAACACATACTCCCCGGCAAAACGAGCCCCATTAAGAATAGTGTCAAGACCCGCCCAAGCACAAAAATTATCAAACCAACCTCAAATAAAACACAAACCAAACAAACCAAAAGGACGAGTTTAGGGCACATATATTGTGTTCCCACAAACTTTGTACACATTTATTTTTTTTTTTGTGTTTCTCAAGGATGTCACAAACCGGATATATAAACCAAAAACAAACATATTTTTTTCACCCCACATACAACAAAATATGTTACAAAACTCGCCATTCTTATTAGATTCTTTATTCTCTTTTTATCGTATATATTTTTTTTCCCTTTTTTTTAGTTTTTTATGTTTTTTTTGGTTTAATTTTTTTTAATTTTATTTTTTTTTTTTTTCTTTTATCCTCTTTCTATGTATTATTTAAATCATTAAAAAAAAAAACACCCAAAACATTGAACCAACACATTAAAAGCCCAAAGCCACACCAAACTTTCACATGCACGATATATAACCAGAAACATCAAAAAAAAACATTTACCCGCAACAAAACAAATCACCAACACACCCTGGACCTGATATTTTTCTTTTACTTTGTTCTATTTATTTCTTTTTTTTTATCCTAAAGTTTTTTTTTTTTTTTTTTTATATAATTTGTTTCTATTTTTTTTTTATTTTTAACAATTAATATTTTACTTTCTTTTAATTATTATTTTATATATTTTATTTTTTCATTGATATTTATTGTATTCAAACCACCACAACTAAAAAAATACAAACAACTCTCAACTACCATCTTTTACACTTATTTTTTTTTTTTTTTTTTATTTTTTATAAATTTCTATCTCTCTTTAATTATTTATCTTTTATGATTGTATTTTGTTCATTAATTTTTTTCAATTTTTTTTTTTTTTTTTTTTTTTATTTTTATTTTATTTTTTTATGTTTTTTTTTTTTTTTTAATATTTTCATTTTTAAGATTTTATTATGTTACATTACTACCTTTTATTTTTTTTTTTTTAATTATTGATTTTTTTTTTTTTTTTTTTTTTATCCACACAAAACAATAGCAAAACAAACAAAAAAAAACGATAAGTGCACCGCAATTCCATAAAGCACGACAATAAATACTTTTATTATTTAATTTTTATATTATTTATTTTTTATTGTTTATTTTTCCTTTTCATTATTAAAATCTTAAATTTTAAATTTTAATTTTTCTCTATTATATTTCAATAATTTTTATTTTACAAACAAAAAAACATATCATTAAACAATATACACAAAACAGTACAAAGTTACAATAAACAAAAAAAACACAAACAAACAAAAAAAAACAAAAAACAAAAATAAAAAATAAAAAAAAAATAAAAAAACAAAACTTATAAAAAACACACACGCGCACCCCACCAGCCTCCACACCCCCCCCATTTGAAACCCATGGCACCACCATGTAGTAGTACGCTCGTGACCACACTATTGGAAAGGGAGTTAAGATAAACACTTTATAATCTCAATATCTTTGACTTGATCTTTACATTTTTTGAAAGAAAACAATAATTGGTGGGATGCTAACTACCTTATTCCGATTTACGGATGAGTCCTCTGTATTACTATATCATCATTCTGTTGTTGTAATTTAGGTTGGATGCTCTTGAATTATCTTCATCATCAGATTCGTGTTCCAGAACACGTAATGGTATCTGATAACATTTCACAAGATCAAGGCTCTAAATCCTCTCCAAATTTTGTTTTCTTGTATTAGTGACTCTCTCTATGGCATGGAAATTGTTTGAGTCATAGGTGTAGGAACAAATTTTGGCATTGGGGGGACACATATGTAACATTTTAACATGGTCAGTTTAACAATGAAGTATTTTCAAACCAACCGAAAGAAAACTTCTGTCGTTTACCACGGGTGACACAATTGTTGATTTTTTTTACATAAAATGTGCATCCTACAGTTGTAAATTATATTATGAGGATATGATTGAAAAGTGGCTAATATAAAACAGTTTGATTTGTGAAACCATCTTAAAATCTACCAAAATATTTGGGGGGGCACATGCCTCCTGTGCCCCCCCCCCCCTGTTCTACCACATATTCAAGTTGCTAGTGCTGTGCTATTGTGCATCGTCAGGTGCTGGCCACGTTAAAAAGCATGATTTAAATGATGTGTTACCAACACTGGTGGTGCCATAAAACAAGCCTCAAGTTAGTAGAGAAACAGACAGTCCTTTTTGAAGGACCTTTTTTAACATGTTAGATGAGTATTCTAAAGAGAGAAAGTACAAGTAATCATTGTCGCATAAAACATATAATAAATGGCTAATATAAAGTTTGTCACCTACAGTATACCTTGCTAACTGACAATATTTAGAACATAGTATATAGGTTTTATGATATTTAATGGTGTAATTCAGCTGGAAGAGGTGGTGTAATGTATTACAATGAAATTGTTCATTTTACATGAACTAAATTGCCATTTGTTTTGGTTTCCAATTTTGATTTTGTTGCTGTGTTGGAACTAGTTTGGGAATGAGTCCCTATGTACTGGAAACTGGTCTGGATCTTCAGATGATGTAGCAGCTGCCACAGAGCTTGTCCTTTTGATCTTAAGTTTTAAAAATTAAAATGATTTTATTCAACATATGCCCTGATAGATCTTATCCAGTAAAAAGCAACTGCGTAGAATCAATACTTTTGTGAACTTGATGAAGAGGAGATAGCTTGATGTTGTATGTACTTGCCAGACCAGAGTGTAGATTATCAGAGGATCATCCTAAGAGAAGAGAAAGCGAGAGAGTACCAATATTATATACTGTTAACTCACTTTTTTCGTACTGTCAGTCTGGATGCCCTCAGTTCACGTTTCCTGTCATCTTCCTCTTTCCAAAACTACATTATCATCAGTGACCATTCTTTGACACATTTATCATCATACTAACCTTTATCAACCTCTTTATATGGATCTACAAATACTGATGTAACCAATAATTTTTGAATATATTCCTTATAAAGTTACGTAAACAAATGTATTGATAGAAGAAAGATAGAGAGAGGAGAGAGAATGAATCGAGGACACGAGAGTGGGATAGAAAAAGGAATATTGGAAGGCGGGCAGGAAGAAAAGGAAGAGGAGAGGGCGGGAGGGACGGAATAAGGAAGGATGTGAGAAGAAGAAAGGTTAGCTACTAACCATGGGTCTGTCCTTATCATCAGTTAATCTTCTCTCAATTTTTGTGTATACCATCCATTCCACCAAACTAACTACGACAAAGATAAGGTATACTAGTCAGATAAGGAAATATATTACTGGTCTCATTATCGGAATTTTTTTTGCACAAAAGAATAAAGTCTCACATGTTTTCGCTACCTAAAAATAACAGTGTTATTTTTGAGGTGTCAACTATTGACTAATCGCAACAACCCACGTCACAGTGTAAAACTCTAAATTAAGATCACCTATATTGGTATGGGACGCTGACATATCCTAGGAACAAATGGATTAACAGAAAACAAGTAAACAATCGAACCAGAATCAGACAAATTCTAGTAATCAGATTCCACACATAATAGTGAGGTAGTATATTTCCTAACCTTTCTTTAACCTTGTCTATATATACTCACATAAAGGTCCAGTATATCTAAGAGAGAAACACCCACAATATAGCATATGACATGACTCTATTTACGCGGCTTCGTTCTCTGTTAACTGGAGAGATATCGTAGAAGTAACGGACTGGCTACAACTCCTTTTGATAAAGAGGCTAGTCGAAGGGGTTACTGTCGCAACAGTTGTCATTAGTAAACAAGGGTGGTTAATGACAATATCATACAGCATTTACTTGCAGGTAGTTGGTCTTGAAATGTTTTTTTCCAGAGCAATGGACACATCAAATGATTAATGGACAGATGGTTTTCACAATGGACACAATGATATCTTTCAGTGAGCTTTATATTTCTTAATAAAGTCCTTCTAAGTGGGTCTAACCCTCCGGATTCAATGACTAGGTACACAATATGTTGGATCTGTTCAGCTCTTTCTAGTTCTAAAGTTTAAATATAAGAATATTTCATTTAAAAACAGGATATAAAAATAGTAGAGATGTGACCAACTCTAATTAAAAGGTCTTATTGTTTAACAACAATCTTCAAATTATAAACAATGGCTACTATCAAGAGATAAGTCTACAAATTTGAATATGACGGTATTTTTTCTCCTACATACAAATTGAGTAAAGGTTCTGTTTAAGATGGACATGTAGCAAACTATTTGTCATCAGTTCTGTTTTAATTCTTTACATGATAATGATCTTTTATTAGACTTAGTCAGCAATAGGATAATATAAGCAAATTTTAATTACTTCTTGTAATCCACAAATAAGTTTGTCTCCTGTATGAGAACTGGAAATATCAAATTTTGCAAGGTGTCCGTTGTATCCTATGTACTAAATTGAGGACATGACCTATATAATATAAGTAACTACAAAATTACATGTATAGTCATTAACTGTTCACCTCTTTTACGAGATTGTTCTGTCCAAAAGATCTTAAAAGTGTGTAGTTGTAATAGTTAACCGGTCACTTGCCTATAAAAAAAGGAGGTCTGTTACTAATATTCGTAAGCTAAACAATTGAAGCATCCACTATTACTAGTAAAATAAATGTATGCCAATCATAACACTATTCTTTAGTCCTCAGAACGAATAGAATTACCACCGGGACATTCGCAACAAGGGACTAGTTGCATAAAGACTTTGAAGGTAATTGGACAATGATATCGCCTTGTCATAGAATATTATAGGTGAAAATTAGCCACACCCACATTGATAACATATGCAATACCTTTGGAATTTTATGAAAATCAAATTTGATAAGTGACTTGGCCTCCATTGGTTAAACTAATAGAATAAATTACTAAACGGGTTAAAAAGAACTATAGCATTACCTCTCCTGTTTTAAAGGATCTATGACCATACTTCTGTTAAAGAGGGTTCAATGTTACTAGTAATACCATCAACATATGAAGTAAGTCCTTTGATCTATCTCCTACTCTGTATTTCCACATCAGTCTTATCCATCTATTCATCCTATTGCATATAATATGTCCATCCATTGGATCGGCATCCTCAATACCTCTGTAATCAATTCATTAACTCCTAACTACTTACATCAGATCAAATACCTACTCTATCAGATGTATCGCATGATATTGTGGACCATTCTGTACAAGTGAGGGATTGATTGAAAGAGAGGAAATTAAGTTAACTACTTTCAAACCTGTTTTATCTTGTATTAAACATACAATTTGTCTTTCTGGTGACTGCTTTTTACAATATTGACACTCCAAAAGTTGAAAACGAGAGTAACAATAAAGGACCCGGCCTACTTTACTGAAGGTTGAATACTTACTGGATTTGTTGTCAATGGCCCAGCTCACTATCAATGCCAAAGACCAAATAAGGAAAACTGGTTGAGCTTCAAAATAACATCTCCTGTATAGATCAAGTCTGGGGAGACAATGAAAGTTCAGGTGCTATGGTATCTGGTGAACTGATGCAGAGACTCGTGCTGGGGAGATAGAGTTGTCCTGGTGATGGTAAAGTAATGTCGAAGACACTGGACTGGAAATCAAAAGGTAATTCCAATTTAACGAGTAATTCCGTTATTTCTTTGAAAGACCAACGCTTTGTGTATTTTTAATATTTCTTGTTCGACTTGTCTTGTTTCGTTTTGTTAAAATAAAATGTTTGGAAAAAAATATAAATGCAGAGATGACTATTAGATGAATGATAGTACTTAATGACAGTATAAACACATTTAATGACGATCAAAGCAATACAATTGTTGTTAGCCAAGTGGACACTTTCATTGGATTTCTATAATCTATTCATTCGATTACGGATGTCACATTATGCGTATCATTTCTACTTCTCATTAGACTGGTGACAATCCTACCACTGTCTAGACTTTACTGTTCATTTTGTTTGATAGAGCAACTTAAGACATGTTGTTATGTGTCATCAAGTTCAAGACATCTGTCTAACAAACATTTATCAATCCAATTAAGTACACAACATTTTGCATTTGCACACCCCATTCTAGTGACCATAAACTGCACTCTTGTATCACAAATCACTAAATAAGTCATCAACTGTATCAATTACCATTAAAAGTGTTTTATTGCCAAACATTTTACTTTTTTATATTTACCATAAATACAATTGTATATTTTGCCCATTTAGGGACATGGCACTACATTACATGGAAATATATTGCTAAGAGCCCAATAAAAGAAGGTTATACAGAGAACCAGGTACTATATCATCAGCACACTACTAGTATACATCATCAATCGATAGCACTTATATACCGAGAGGAAGGTCTTTGTGGTAGAAGCATGAACAGCAATGTTCACATCTCTATGATTTTATGGATCTCATCCAGTTTCTTGATATCTTGTGAGATAACTGAATGGTATAATAACTTGTAACCATATTAAAAAGCCAGAATAATAACAAAATCTAAAAGAACTTGATTAAATTAAACAATGAAACAGAATTTTAATTTCAAATAGGTACAGAGTCCAATGCTATAATGTCTCCAGAAAACCTTGACAAGCACCCGACTTAGCGAGGAACAGCAACGTGTGCCCTGTCGTTATGGCGGAGAACTATAGCAGCAGCAAAAACGCTTACAATTAACTAGGTTTTTAAATTAACCTATTAAAAAGATTTTTAATTAAATAATTTAGCTTTGTTGTTAAAAAAATATTAATGATACTATGATGAGTTAGTAAGATGATGATGCATAATACAAAAGATTAGTAAAAATATCAAGTATGATTGTAGTTGTTTAGTTAAAGATAAACATCGACTTCTAAATTAATTCCATTTCAACAGTTAAAGAAATCGTAGAATGTCACTTTTCAAAATTTCAAACGTTGGTGATAAGTGATCAACTTAAACTATAACTAAATATTAAGATAATTGCCTTGAACAAGTTTTTTAGTAAAAACGTGTTTTAAAGAAGTTCATATATATATAAAATTCACTAATATAATAATAAATTAAAAAACAACAACTATATCTTTAAAAATCACAAAATTACGCAGAAAAGAAAGAGAACAATTACAACAAAAAAATAAAGAATAAATGCAAAGAAGACAGTTCCAAGTAGTTGAAAGGCCCAAGATCCCGTCCCCTCCACAAATAGAGAACATAGAGAAAGCAAGAGAGTAAGTTGTAAACGCTGGAGTGCTAAAGATTAGATGGATTATGGATATAGAGGCTAGCTCCACTTTTCTTCAAACGTGCTGCTCCGCAAGACGTAATAAACATAGTGTTTAACTGAACTAGGGGAGACAATGAATGGATTAGAGAGTGAAGAGAGCAGAGGAAGTGACAAAAGGGGGCCCTCAACACACCCCCAACACAGCACACACACGCACCCTAGCAGATCAGAGCTCCTCCCCGCACCTGGCTGCTAGTATATTAAAAAAAATTTTTTAGGCGCCAGGCGGCCAGGAACGAGATTAATTAATAGTATTTGTATGAGTGTGTGTATAGTGTATGGCTAAAATAGCCCAAAATATAATTTAATAAAAAACTAAAAGGAAGAGGAAAAAGGCTTGGAAGGAAGACAGAAGAGACCAAGTAAGGAGAGTGACTCCTTTTTAACATCCATGATAACGTTCATAGAAACAGGGCCAGGACATGCAGAGAAAACAGCAAGAACACACAGAGAAGACCAGTTCAAGAACATCAGCGAACAGTCAAGAACACACAGAGACGAACCGTCAAGAAGATCCAGAGAAGAACATTCAAGCACACAAGAGAAGAACAGTCAAGAACTCTAGAGAAGAAACAGTCAGAAAATCAGAGAAAGATTAGTTGATTCCTGTAGAATGAAGAGAGATGAAAAATTGATTGAAAAATTCAAAAATTAGTTGACAAAATTATAAAACTAAAATAAAATTTTAATGAACAAAAAATAAAAAAAAGATATGAGAATACAACCTAAAAAAAAAAGATGATCCATCAACGACGAGGTTAATCAACGATGAGGCGCGTTGATCCCACGAAGTACAAGATGATCCATCGATGATGTGAATCCTAGAAGAACATAGGAAGAGGTTAATGGTGTAACCACCTGCAGACTAGATGTGAGATGGATGGATGGTGAGAGATAACTCAACCTGATAATAACAATATCGCAAAATGGGGTACTTTTATATTATCCAGAAATCTCGTTCAGGCTTCAATTTGACCACCTCGAGTCAACCCAAAAACTGTGCCAAATTTTGGCGAGGGAATAAAACAACTACACGCGTGACCAACATTTAATTAATTTTGTTAAATTGATTTGATTAAAAACTAATTAAAATCTGCAAAAATTAATTATACATGTAGTTTTAAACCATTCTAAACATTCTCCAGTGTTTAGTAGAAACAAATCTAGTTTTAAAGGCAATGTGTAGATATTTCTTTCCAAAACTGCAGTAGTTAGTGTTCTCAGTTTCTTTTGTATAACATTATAATTTAATGTATCATATGGGTATATATTATTAAATTAGTGAAACATCATGTGTATAGCGGAGGGACAGCAGTCATATTGCTAGTCGCCTAGCTAAATGAACCCCGGATCTGTCAGTGCTAGCTTTGAAAAAAATTAACATTATTAAATATATCTCTTTTTAATGGATGTCTTACAGTTGTACTTTTACTGACAAAACTTTACGTTTTGTAAATATTAGCCCATTAATGAAAATTGTAGGTTTACCATTTAAACATGTTACTGTGTTTACATGAGAATCACATGTCACTTAGTTTACTCTATGTTACAGAGCGTAAGAGCTTTGCGTTGAAAGTTAGGACAGTGCTTAATGGTTAAAGTTCCAAACAAAAAAAAAAAACCCAAATTTTTTCTCTGATCTGGATGGATCGTCCAGTTTTGTTGATATCTTGTGAAAGGCGCTAGTATTAGAGGCAGACAACACTTTAACCTATACTAGTAACACTTTCAGATAATCATGAGTATTGCTAGGGGGGGTTGGGGTTACCTAGTTCAGGCTGTTGAAGTTGTTAAGAGGAAGAATTATTGGTTTCTTAGATATAAATGTACATACATGTAGCCAGACTATATGATTCTAATAATAGGGTATTACTTATACAACTCCTCATCTCTTTATTGCTACTAATCGTGTTTACAGCAGAAATTTCGATATTTCGAAAAAAAACATATTGGCTACCAAAAATTCAAATGGTTATTTTGTCAATGTACCCTATTCTTTGTCGTGATCGAGCTTGTTTGTGTCACTCTGATACTGGAGTAGAGGTAGACATGGTGTGAGCGCTAGGAGATGGACCTGTCTCATTGAAGATGCCGATGTGTCCTTGTCTGTACTTTTAATGGAACAATAACAAAATATATCATAAAAGTAGAGTTATTTTAGACTTCTAAAGTTATTTTATTGTTTGTTACAAGTACAGTATGAAACATCTTCATATGGATCTACACATACTAATTTACCAATAATTTTGGACCTCTTCCAATAAAGTCGTAAACAAATCGTATGTGAGAGGAGAAAGACCAGAGAGAGAGATAATCAGAAGGAGGACAAGGTAGTGGGATGGAGAAAAGAACATCAGAAGTGAGGGCAGGAGAACGGGAAAGAGAGGGATAAGGAAGGAATGTGAGAGGAAGAAGAAGGATTACTATACTAACCGCTGGGCTGTCTTATCCTCGTTAATCATCCGTAATAGGTGTAAAGGACTGTCCAAAGCTATTATCAACAAACAAAGTCCACAGTGTAACCCTAAATTAAGATCACCCATATTGTATTGCCTCTGACTATCCTAAGACAATTGGATTTACAGAAACAGGTAAACAAATGAACGACAGAACAAATTATAGTAAAGATCACACATAACTCGTGAGGTAGTATGTTCCCTAACCTTTCTATTAACTTGTCTAGACTAATCCTCAATCCAAGAGAGACACACCACACATATAGCTATTACATAATCTATTTCAACCACCCACTTCATTCTCATGTTACTGAGGAGAATAGGTAGATGTAAAGGACTGTGCAAAAGCTCCTGTTGAATCATTAGCCTAGTAGATAGGGTTACCATAGCACAGTTGTCCATAGTAACAAATGTGTTTAATTAACAATAAAAAAAAATCTCTTACGGGATTTCTTGCAGTTAGTTTGGTCTTGGATTTTTCTTTTTTCTCCTAGAGTAAATGACAACTAAATGATTAATGGACATAGGGTGTTCATACAATGGACACAACGATATATTACCGGAGCTTTATATTCTTCCATACAGTCCATCTAAAGTGGCTCTAAAACCTCAGGATTAAGGACTAGTAAACAATATTTTTGGATCGGTTCATGAGTCTTTCTAGTCTTATCAGAGTTAAATTAAACAATATTATAATATCAAAACAGCATATAACAATAGGGAGATGATGTGACAAACTCTAACTAAAGAGTTCTTATTGCATAATTCTTGAGCAGCCTAAACAATGGCTACACAATAAGGAAGTCTATAAAATTTGATATAGTAGTTTTCTACCTTACCATCAATTGCCAACTAGAAGTTCGCTCGTTTAACACAAACAACAAAAAGAAGGCCATATGCAAAGTACACTCCTAACAGAAGTCTATGATCCGGACAGATAGCTACGGTCCGTGGTGTACGCCATTGTCCCCACGTGTATAAGGGTTGTGGTTTAGACTAGTATCGCTCGACACGAATTTTTTACCCAGCTACCCGACCAAAATTTTTGACCTCCACGGAAAATTTGCCCCGACGAAAAAAAAACCCCCTATAGCGGTATTTCTTGTAGAACTTTCGTCGTCGTTTCAGTTTTGTTAAAAGTCAATGTTTTAAAAAATTATAAATGCAGAGATGACAGAATTAGATGAATAGTAATTATGACAGTATAAAACACATTTAATGACTATAAAGAATAAAACTTGTTGTAGCAAAGTGGACACTTCATTAATTTATTATCTGTTCATCTTCATCATATTTATTCTCATTAGACTGGTGACAAATCCTACCACTGTGTAGACTGTACTTGTTCATTTTAGTTTTAGAAGATAACCTTTGACATGTTGTATGTGTCATCAAGTCAAGACATCTGTCTAACAAACAGTATCAACCAATTTGATTACAACATCATTTGACCACACCCAATTCTATTGACCATAAACTGCACTCTTGTATCACAAATACCTAACATGTCAAAAATATGAAATTCCAATTAAAAGTGTTTTATTGTCAAAGTCTACTTTTTTATATTTACCATAAATAAATTGTATATTTGCCATTTAGACATGTCCACTACATTACATGTGAATATATTGCTAAGAGTCCAATAAAAGAAGGTCTCCAGAGAATCGTTACTATATCATCAGCACACTACTAGTATACATCATCAAGTAGTAGCACTTATAATACAGAGAGGAAGTTTCTTTTTGTGTTAGAAGGTGACAGCATTGTTCAATCTCTCTGATTTGTATGGATCTCATCCAGTTTTCTTGATATCTTGTGAGAGTACTGAATGGTTAATAAACTTTTAACAATTAAAAGCCAGAATAATAACAATAGTCTAAAAAGAACTTGATTAAAATTAACACTGAAACAAAATTAAAATTTCAAATAGGTAAAGAGTCCAATGAAAGAATGTCTCCAGGTACCGTGACTAGCACACCGCGTTTGTCGCGACTAGCGAGGAACAGCAAACGTGTGACCTGTCTTATGGCGGGGAAAATATAGCAGCAGCAAAAACGCTTACAATTAATAGGTTTTTAAATTAACTATTAAAAAAAATTAAATTAAATAATTTAGCTTTTTGTTAAAAAAATATTAATGATAATATGATGATTTAGTAAGATGATTAGCATAATACAAAAGATTAGTAAAAATTCAGTTGATTGTAGTTGTTTAGATAAAAATTGAATTACAATTAATTCAATTTTCAAAGTATATTAAATCTAGAATGTCACTTTTCCAAATTTCAAAGTTGGTGATTAGTGATTTAACTTAAACTATAACTAAATATTAAAATAATTTGACTTGAACAAGTTTTAGTGAAAAAGTTTTTTAAAGAAGTTCAATATAATAATAAATTAAACAATAATAATAAATTAAAAACAATAAACTACTTTAAAAATTAAAAAAATACAATAAAAAAGAAAGAAAAATTACAACAAAAAAATAAAGAATAAATGAAAATAAGACAGTTTCAGTAGTTGAAAGTCCCCAAGAGTCCAGTCCCTCCACAAATAGAGAACATAGAGAAAGAAAGAGAGGAGTTAGTTTGTAAAAACTGGATTGCTAAAGATAGATGGGTTGGATGGATAGAGAAATAGCTCACCTTCTTCAACAGTGCTTGCTCCTGCAAGAAAAGAGAAAGTATAGTTATTAACTGAACTAGTGGAGACAATGACTGGATAGAGAGTGAAGAGAGACAGAGGAAGTGAAAAGGGACCATCAACACACACACACAGCACACAAACCACACACACACCCTAGAAGATCAGAGCTTCCCCCCCCACCTGGCGGCCTAGGATATTAAAAAAAATTTTTTTAGGCCACCAGGTGGCAGGGGAAGATGATTAATAAGATTTGTTATGAGTGTGTGTATAGTGTAATGGACTGAATAGCCCAAAATAAATTTAAAAAAAATTAAAAGAAGAGAAAGAAGGCTTGAAGGAAGACAGAAGAGACCAAGCAGGAGAGCGACTCATCTTTTATGTCCAGAGAACGTCCAGAGAAACAATCAAGAACATCAGAGAACAGTCAAGAACACGAGAGAGAACAGTCAAAACATTAGAGAAGAACAGTCAAGAACATCAGAGAAGAACAGTCAAGAACACCAAGAAGAACAGTCAAGAACCCATCAGAGAACGCAAGAAAAAGAACAGTTGAGTCCTGTATAAATGAAGAGAGACGAAAAATTGTTTAAAAATTCAAAAAATCATTTGACAAAAATTAAAAAATAAATAAAAAAGTTTAAGAACCAAAAATAAAAACAAAGATAAAGATGACATAAACTAAAATAAAAAAGATGATCCAGCGACGAGAGGTTATCCAACGATGAGGCGAGTTGATCCAACGAAGTATGACATGATCCCATCGATGAGGTGAATCCCTAGAGAACATAGACAGAGGAGTTATTTGTAACAACTGCAGATATAATGTAAGATGGATGGATGGAGAGATAACTCACCTGATAATAAAAATATGCAAAATGGGGTACTTTTATATTATCAAGAAATCTCGTCATGCTTCAATTTGACAACCAGTCAACACAAACTCGTGACAATTGGCGGGAAATAACTACACGCGTGACCAACATTAATTGATTTTTTAATTGATTTGATTAACAACTAATTAAAATCTTCAAATAATTATCCAAGTATTTTTTTAAACATTCTAAACATTCTACAAGTGTTAGTAAAAAAAATATAGTTTTAAAGCAATGTCTATATATGATACATTTTTCTATTCCAAACTAGACAGTAGTGGTCTCAGTTTTTTTCTATAACAATATATATTATGTGTACATAATGTGTATATATTATAAATTAGTGAAACTAATGTATGTTGAAGGAGACAGCTATCATATTGTAGTCCACTAGCTAAATGAACCCGGATCTGTCAGTGCTAAGCTTTGAAAAAATTCTACATTTTAAATATATCAATCTTTTAATTGATGTATTACAGTTTTAATTTTACTGACAAACTTTACTTTTAGTAAATATTACCATTAATGAAAATTGTAGGTTTGCCATTTAAACATGTTACTGTGTTACATGAGAATCAAATGTCACTTAGTTTACTATATGTACAGAGAGTAAAATCTTTGAGTTGAAAGTTGACAGTGATTAATGTAATATCTCTGATCAGTATGGATATCGTCCAGTTTGTTGATATCTTGTGAGAGTATTAGAGCGTACAACACTTTAACCTATACTAGTAACACTTTCAGATAATTTCATTGAGTATTGTTAGCTACCTAGCTCGGGGCTTGTTGAAGTTGTTAAGGGAAGAATTATTGGTTTTCTTAGAATACATGTAATTACAGTAGACAGATATTGGATTCTAATAATAGGTATTACTTATAAACTCTCATCTCTTTATTGCTACTAATGTGTTTACAGCACTGAAATTCTATATTTCAGGAAAAAAAAAACTATGCTACAAAAAATTCAAATGGTTCTTTTGTCAATGTACCTAACCTAGTTTTCTTTGTAGTTATAGAGCTTGTTTGTGTCACTCTGATACTGGGATTAGGTAGACATGGTTGAGAGCTAGAGATGGACACTCTCGTGAAAATGACGATGTGTCTTGTCTGTACTAATGAAAATAACAAATATAATCATAAAAGTATGAGTTTTATTTTTCACTTCTAAAGTGATTTATTGTTTGTTAAGTACTAGTAACCTCTTCATATGAATCTACAATACTGATGTACCAATAATTTTTGACATCTTCCTAGTAAAGTAGAACAATGTATGTGAGGGAGAAAGACAGAGAGATAGAGAGAATAATGAGGAGGACAAGGGAGTGGGATGGAGAGAGAAAGATCAGAGGAGGGCAGGAGAAAGGGAAGAGATGAGGAATAAGGAAGAATGTGAGAGAAGAAGGATTATCTACTAACCATGGGTCTGTCTTTTATCATCAGTTAATAGATGTAAAGGACTGTGCCAAAGCTCCTGTTTGAATATGAGCTAGAGATAGGGTTACCATAGGCAAATGGATTTGTCATAGTAACAAGGTGGTTAATTAACAATACTCTGTCAGGATTTCTCCCTGCAGTTAGTTTTTGGTCTTGGATTTTTCTTTTTTTCTTCTAGATAAATGGACAAATAAAATGATTAATGGACAATGATTTCATAATGGACACAACGATATCTTACAGGAGCTTTATTATTCTTCATAAAGTCCTTCTACAAGTGGCTCTAACCTTCAGGATTAATGACTAGTAAAACAATATGTTAGATCTGGTCTTGCTCTTTTCTAGTTCTATAGAGTTAAAAATTAAACAATATTATAATTATAAACACAGATATAACAATAGTAGATGATTGACAAACTCTAACTAAAGAGGTCTTATTGCACAATCTTGAACACATAAACAATGGCTACACAAAGGAAGTCTACAAAATTTGATATGAAGGTATTTTTCTTCCTACATAGCAAATTTAGTAAACGTTCTGTTTAAGATGGACCATGTAACAACTATTTATATGTAAGTTTCTGTGTTTAAATCTTTTACATGATAAGATCCTTTAATTAGACTTAGTCACAATATTATAATATAGTACGATCTTCATACCTTCTTCATCCACAAATAGGTTGTTCTTCATGTGATGGAAACTGGAAATATCAAATTTTTCAAGTACAGTTTAATCCTATGTAATAAATTGAGGATGACCCTACTAAATTATAAAGTAATTACAATAATTACTTGTATAGTTATTATGTCACCTCTTTTAAAAGATTGTTCTGTCAAAAGATCTTGGAAAGTGTTTACTTTTCATATTTAATATGTCAATTACCTATAGAACGGAGGTCTGTTACTAATATTAATAGCATAAAAATATAGTAACCATGCACTATAATAGTAACATAATGATGTAGTAATAAAACTATTTATAGGACCTCATAAGAATAGACGTTACCACTGGGGACATATAAACAACAATATGACTATTTTCATTAAAGACTTTTGGACAATGACAATTGACCTGTCATGAATATTATTTGTGAATTAAGCCACACCCACATTGATTAAATATGTAATACTTTTCGGAATTTTTATGAAAATTCAATTTGATGAGTGACATGGCATCATTGGTTAAAATAATATAATCAATTACTAAGGGTTAAAAATAACTATACATTACCTCTCCTGTTAAAGGATTATGACCATACTTCTTAAATAGGGTACGATGTTCCTAGTAATACATCAAATATGAAAGTAAGTCCATTGATCTATACCCTTCTCTGTATTTCTCACATCTTTCTATCCATCTATTCATCCATTCATCTATCTGTCTGTCCCATTGGATCCATCCATCAATCTCTCTGTTCATCCATTCATCCATCTCATAACTACTTACATCAGATCAAATACTACTCTATCAGATGTATAAAAGGATCTTCAAATGGCCGAAGAGATAAACTAGACACACAATATTATCAAACCCAGTTGTATTATATGTACTTACCTACAACAATTAAATGGAAGTCGTTTGAATTCTGATCTTCCATCCTTGCAGCAGCCGCTGCCTTCTTTCCACCATATATTGTGGACCATTCTGTACAAGTGAGGTATCTGATTGAAGAGAGAAGAAATGGAATTTAAAATAGGAACATAATTTAACTACTTTCAGATCTATTTATCTTTGTATTAAACATACAATTTGTCTTTCTGGTGCTGCTTTTATACCATATTGACACTGCAACAGTTGGAAAAACGGATTTAAAATTAAAGACCCGCCCTACTTTAATGAAGATTTGAATAATTACTGAATTTGTGTCAATGTCCCACCTCACTGCAATGCCCAAAGGACCAACATTAGCAAATGTTTGATCTTCAAATACATCTCCTTGTATAGATCAGGTCTGGGAAGACAATAAGTCCAGGCTGTGGTATCTGGTGAACTGATGCAGAGACTTGTGCTGGGAGATATAGTTGTCATGGTGATGGTAAAGTAACGTTGAAGACACTGGAATGGAATAAAGGTAATCCAAAATTTAAAGAGTAATTTACATTATTCTTTGAAGACCGAAAGCTTTGTGTATTTTTAATATTTCATGTAGACTTGTCTCATTATTTTTTGTTAAAAGTAAAATGTTTGAAAAAAAATTATAAATGCAGAGATGATTATTAAAGAATATAGTAATTAATGACAGTATAAACACATTTAATGACTATAAATAAATAAAATTGTTGTAGCAAAGTGGACACTTCATTGATTCATTATTCATTGTCACAAGTTTATATAACTATAATAATACTCTTAAGTAGTAGGTGGAGCTGTAATTAATTATTATTATTATCCTATACACCATATGTGGTCCCACTGATTATGTCATCTAACGCAAAACCAAAACTCTGTTATCTTGTAAGTAGCTGTAAGAAGAGATGTGTTAACTCAACTGTATTAACTGATCATTCTCAATAATCATTGTCCCTTAAAACTAGATACTTTTCAGTGCCATTATGTGACTAGTACTGATTGTAATATTATGACTTATTATATTTATTCTCATTAGACTGGTGACTAATCCTAACCACTGTCTAGATTGTACTGGTTCATTTAGTTTAGAAGATAACCTTAACAACAGTATCAACCAATTGAGTACAACGTCATTTGGCCAATCTGATTCCAACTGCATTCTTGTATCTATCAAATACCTAACATTATCTCTACTTTAAATGTATCATTTAATACAATTCCAATTAAAAGTGTTTTATTGCCAAACTTTACTTTTTTTTTATTTACCATAAATAAAATTGTATATGTTTGCCATTTAGACATGTCACTGCATCCTACATATGAATATATTGCTACCAGTATATATCTCTAGTAGTAGGACTTATAAACACAGAGAGGAAGATGTTGTGTTAGAAGGTGACAGCAATTGTTCACTCTCTTTGATCTGTATGGATCTCATCCATTTTTTCTTGATATCTTGTTAAAGTACTGAATGTTTAATAAACATTTTAATAAATAACATGCCAGAATAAAAATAATAGTGTAAAAAGAACTTGATTAAAAGTAACATGCACTGAAACAGAATTAAAATTTCAAATAGGTAAAGAGTCCAATGAAAGAATGTCTCCTGAGAAACCGTGACAAGCACGTGACTAGCGAGGAACAGCAAACGTGTGACCTGTCATTATGGCGGGAAAATATAGCAGCAGCAAAACGCTTACAATTAATAGGTTTTTAAATTAACTATTAAAAAAAGATTTTTAATTAAATAATTTAGCTTTTTGTGTTAAAAAAATATTAATGATAATATGATGATTTAGTAAGATGATTATGCATAATACAAAAGATTAGTAAAAATTCAGTATGATTGTAGTTTGTTTAATAAAGATAAAAATTGAATTCTAAATTAATTCAATTTTCAAAGTTATATTTAAATCTAGAATGTCACTTTTCGAAATTTCAAAGTTGGTGATAAGTGATCAACTTAAACTATAACTAAATATTAAGATAATTGACTTGAACAAGTTTTAGTGAAAAAAGTTTTTTTAAAGAAGTTCAATATAATAATAAATTAAACAATATAATAATAAATTAAAAACAACAAACTACTTTAAAAATAAAAAAAATTACAATAAAAAAGAAAGAAAATTTACAACAAAAAAATAAAGAATAAATGAAATAAGACAGTTTCAGTAGTTGAAAGTCCCCAAGAGTCCAGTCACTCCACAAATAGAGAACATAGAGAAAGAAAGAGAGAGTTAGTTGTAAAAGCTGGATTGCTAAAGATAGATGGATAGATGGATAGAGAGATAGCTCACCTTCTTCAACAGTGCTGCTCCTGCAAGGAAAGAAAAAAGTAGTTTATTAACTGAACTAGTGGAGACAATGAATGGATAGAGAGTGAAGAGAGACAGAGGAAGTGAAAAGGGGCCATCAACACACACACACACAGCACACACACGCACCCTAGAAGATCAGAGCTCCTCCCCGCCACCTGGCGGCCTAGGATATTTAAAAATTTTTTTAGGCCGCCAGGCGGCAGGGAGGAGATAATTAATAGGATTTGTATGAGTGTGTGTATAGTGTATGGGCTGAATAGCCCAAAATAAAATTAAAAAAAATAAAAGAAGAGGAAAGAAAGCTTGAAGGAAGACAGAAGAGACCGAGCAGGAGAGTGACTCATCTTTTACATCCAGAGAACGTCAGAGAAACAGTCAGAAAAACATCAGAGAACAGTCAAGAACACGAGAGAAGAACAGTCAAAAACATCAGAGAAGAACAGTCAAGAACACCAGAGAAGAACAGTCAAGAACACCAGAGAAGAACAGTCAAGAACCATCAGAGAACGCAAGAAAAGAACATTTGAGTCCTGTAGAAATGAAGAGAGATGAAAATTTATTTAAAAATTCAAAAATCAGTTGACAAAAATTAAAAAATAAAATAAAAGTTTAAGAACAAAAAAGTAAAAAACAAGATAAGATGACATAACTAAAATAAAAAAGATGATCAGCGACGAGAGGTTATCCAACGATGAGGCGAGTTGATCCAACGAAGTATGACATGATCCATCGATGAGGTGAATCCTAGAGAACATAGACAGAGAGAGTTATTTGTAACAACTGCAGAATAGATGTAAGATGGATGGATGGATGGAGAGATAACTCACCTGATAATAAAAATATGCAAAATGGGGTACTTTTATATTATCAAGAAATCTCGTCATGCTTCAATTTGACAACCAGTCAACACAAACTCGTGACAAATTTGGCGGGAAATAACTCACACGCGTGACCAACATTAATTGATTTTTTTAATTGATTTGATTAACAACTAATTAAAATCTTCAAAATAATTATACATGTATTTTTAACATTCTAAACATTCTACAAGTGTTAGTAGAAAAAAATATAGTTTTAAAGCAATGTCTATATATGATATATTTCTATTCAAACTAAACAGTAGTGGTCTCAGTTTTTTTCTATAACAATATATATTATGTGTACATATGTGTATATATTTTAAATTAGTGAAACTAATGTATGTATGAAGGAGACAGCTATTCATATTGTAGTCCACTAGCTAAATGAACCTGGATCTGTCAGTGCTAGCTTTGAAAAAATTCTACATTTTAAATATATCAATCTTTTAATGGATGTATTTACAGTTGTAATTTTACTAACAAACTTTACGTTTTAGTAAATATTAGCCATTAATGAAAATTGTAGGTTTGCCATTTAAACATGTTACTGTGTTACATGAGAATCAATGTCACTTAGTTTACTATATGTACAGAGAGTAAGATCTTTGAGTTGAAAGTTGACAGTGATTAATGTAGTATCTCTGATCTGTATGGATATCGTCCAGTTTGTTGATATCTTGTGAGAGTATTAGAGCATACAACACTTTAACCTATACTAGTAACATTTTCAGATAATTCATTGAGTATTGCTAGCTACCTAGCTCGGGGCTTGTTGAAGTTGTTAAGGAAGAATTATTGGTTTCTTAGAATATATGTAAGTACATGTAGACAGACATATGATTCTAATAATAGGTATTACTTATAAACTCTCATCTCTTTATTGCTACTAATGTGTTTACAGCAATGAAATTTTATATTTCAGAAAAAAAAAAACTATGCTACAAAAAATTCAAATAGTCTTTTGTCAATGTACCTAACCTAGTTCTTTGTAGTGATAGAGCTTGTTTGTGTCACTCTGATACTGGATTAGGGTAGACATGGTATGAGAGCTAGGAGATGGACACTCTCGTGAAGATGACGATTTGTGTCTTGTCTTTACTAATGAACAATAACAAATAGAATCATAAAAAGTATGAGTTATTTTACATCCAGCGAACGTCAGAGAAACAGTTCAAGAACATCAGAGAACAGTCAAGAACACAAGAGAACAGTCAAAAACATCAGAGAAGAACAGTCAAGGACATCAGAGAAGAACAGTCAATAACACCAGAGAAGAACAGTCAAGAACATCAGAGAATGCAAGAAAAGAACAGTTGAGTCCTGTAGAAATGAAGAGAGACGAAAAATTTATTTAAAAATTCAAAAAATCAGTTGACAAAAATTAAAAATAAAATAAAAGTTAAAGAACAAAAATAAAAAACAAAGATAAAGATGACATAACTAAAATAAAGACAATGAATTGCACAAGAGAATAAAGTTCTCACATGTGTTTGATACCTAAAAATAACATTGTCATTATTGATGTGTCAATTATTTACTATTAGCAACAAACTAAGTCACAGTGTAACTCTAAATTAAGATCACCCATATTGGTATGGACTCTGACATATCCTAAGACAAATGGATTAACAGTAAAACAAGTAAACAAATGGACAGACAAATTACAGTAATAGATCCACACATAACTCAGTGAGGTAGTATAATTCCCTAACCTTTCTTTTAACTTGTCTATATCTAATCACATCAAGGTCCAGTATATCTAAGAGAGACACACCCACACATATAGCATATTACATGATCTATTTACCAGCTTCATTCTCTGTTACTGGAGCAGATATCGACAGATGGTTTCACAATGGACACAATGATATATTACAGGAGCTTTATATTCTTCCATAAAGTCCATCTAAAGTGGCTCTAACCTCAGGATTAATGACTAGTAAAACATATGTTTGATCTGTTCTTGCTCTTTCTAGTTCTATAGAGTTAAAATTAAACAATATTATAATTATAAACACAGATATAACAATAGTAGATGATGTGACCAACTCTAACTAAAGAGGTCTTATTGTACAAATCTTGACATATATAACAATGGCTACACAATAGGAAGTCTACAAAATTTGATATGAAGGTATTTTTTCTACTATAATAGCAAATTTAGTAAACGTTCTGTTTAAGATGACCATGTAGCAACTATTGTATGTCAGTTCTGTTTGAAATCTTTTACATGATAAGATCCCTTTCTATTAGATTTGGTCCAATATTATAATATACTATAATGTTCATACATTTCTTCATCCACAAATAAGTTGTTCTTCATGTGATGAGAACTGGAAATATCAAATTTTTCAAGTGCAGTTGGATTCTATGTAATAAAATTGAGATGACCCTACTAATTATAAAGTAATTACAAATAATTACCTGTATAGTCATTATGTCACCTCTTTTAAAAGATTGTTCTGTCAAGAGATCTTGAAAGTGTTTACTTTTAATATTTAATCTGTCAATTACCTATAGAAATGGAGGTCTCTGTTACTAATCTTAGTAGCATAAAAAGTAAGCATGCACTATTAATAGTAACATAATGATGCAATAATAAAACTATTTTATAGTCCTCATAAGAATAGACGTTACCACTGGGACATTATAGCAACAATGTGACTATTTTCATTTAAGACTTTGAGGTAATTGGACATGATATTGACTTGTCATGAATATTATTAGTGAATTAAGCCACACCCACTTGATTAAATATGTAATACCTTTGGAATTTTTATGAAAATTCAATTTGATGAGTGACTTGGTATCCATTGGTTAAAATAATATAATCAATACTAAAGGTGTTAAAAATAACTATATTTACCTCTCCTGTTAAAGGATTATGACCATACTTCTTAAATAGGGTACAATGTTCCTAGTAATACATCAAATATGATGTAAGTCCATTGATCTATACCCTTCTGTGTATTTCCCACATCTTTCATCCATCTATCATCCATTCATCTATCTGTCTGTCTATTGGATCCATCCATCAATCCCTCTGTCATCCATCTCATAACTACTTACATCAGATCAAACACTACTCCATCAGATGTACAAAAAGAATCTTCAAATGGCCAAAGAGATATAACTAGACACACAATATTATCACGTCAGTTGTATTATATGTACTTACCTACAACAATTAAATGGAAGTCGTTTTGAATTCTGATCTTCCACCTTTAGCAGCAGGTGCTGCTTCTTTCCACCATATATTGTGGACCATTCTGTACAAGTGAGGTATCTGATTGAGAGAGAAAGAAATGGAATTTAAAATAGGAACATAATTTAACTACTTTCAGACCCGTTAATCTTTGTATTAAACTTACAATTTGTCTTTCTGAGCGGTTAACGGGGTTAAAAATTAAAGTCACGCCTACTTTAATGAAGATTTGAGATTTTTGTCATCGGTCCAGCTCACTACAATGCCAAGGGACCAACATTAGGCAAATGTTTGATCTTCAAACACATCTCCTGTATAGATCAGGTCTGGGAGACAATAAGTTAGGCTGTGGTATCTGGTGAACTGGGAGTTACTTATTATGTTAATAGAAAAAAGAATGGTAATGACACTATTTTCAGTCTCTTCTGTTTCAATGTAACAATATTAGTTGTTCTGACGTTGTTAGGTAGTAATTCCTACATACCAAAACAAATTGTGTAAATCTTTAGTTTTCAAAATGAGGGCATGGAGTCTCACCACACCTGAATATTTATATTTTTCTCGGATTCATCATTCTTAATTTACTTTTAATAATATACATACTGTCTCATATTTTATTATTACTTACTACATTTAAAATTAAAAAAAAAAACATTGTAAAACATTGTAATACAATTGCCATCTCTGCTATCTTGTTTGCATTCTTTCTATTAATGTTACACATCCCTCCTTTTATTTCCATTTTTAGAAAATCAAAGTTGAAGATCATTGATATAATGTAGTAGTCAAAGAATGGTATAAAAACAAGAAAAGATATAGAAATTATATAGAAAAAGAGTTAAGCTATGAATATCATTAACGCCACCGTACCACCACCTTAAGATAATGTAAATTAGATCTATATTATTACAGAAAAACCTTATGTACAAAAACAATGCAGTATTTATGTTATGTTGTGGTTGCAGATTCTATTTCATAAGCAATTCGATGTTCATCTATATTTCTAAGAGCTTTAATAAAATCAGTTTCTATTAGCTCTACCTCCTTCAACCACTTTACTAGCATGTCTTTTCCGAGATGGTGCAGGCTGAAAAAAAATTGGCTGCTTTAATATCCTTTATCACAGTATCTTTAATACCAAGGTGAATACCCAATATCTCCCAGTCTTCTACCTCTTTTAAAATCATCACCAACAAAGATAAGTGGCACTCGTCTACACAGTAAGAATAAATATGTGGCTGACATGTTAATGTATAATGAATTACCTAAAGGTCCATCTGGCAAGGATGAGCATACAGGAATAATATCTACATTTTCATCTAATATGGATAAAGTGATAACTAATGATGTTAAATGGTTTTATGTACATGCACTCTAACTATTAAACATGTAAAAAGTATTTTTCAAATAAAATTAACCTGTTTCCTTATTTGTTGTAGTAGAAGAGGTAGTGTGTTTTAGAATCTGTTAGATTTAAGATGAATTAATAATGTTACATATATTACAGGACTCACCAACAAACAACATGTTTGTCTACTGTCAGTCAGTAGAAGTGTAGGAAGCTCTTTTTCAATACTACACCTTACAGCTGGAGGATCTTCATTTAATGATAAAATTACTGGATGTGATTTTTGTGGCCTTTTAAACGATGTTCTTGTTTACATGGGACAGAAACTTCAGCATTTAAGGTGTCTTTGTCATAAGCAAGTATATTAGCACAGTTGTAATGGCTTCGCAAATCACATCACGAAGTTGAAAGCCAATTCTTTGGAAGACCATTGTAGTATACCTCCATCCAATAAAAATGATCAACCAGTAGTATGGAACCAAATAGATCATCAGAATAAAGTAAAATGGCATAGCGTAGCTGTCTTGGGAAGGTTGGCGAACGACTATCAATGAAAAACTTTGGCTTTTTTTTCCTACCAACTAAAGATACTACAACAGCTGGAAAAACACCCTGAAATACATAATAATCAGTATTATGACAGAATGGCTAATATGTATATGTACATAATAGGGTTTAGTATCAAGATATATGATTATATTACAGAATATTTCTAATTTATACTCACCTGAGGCACTATCTCACTCTCAAAGGTGATTATCACAGGGATCACATGTTGTTGTAAATATAGATATATCATCTGCTGCTTGACAAGGTGGTAACACAACTGGCATGAAATAACGCTTTATAGAGTCAGTTTTGAGTCAACAGAAGCAATAATACATAGATATTGAAGCAATTCTAGAAACTCACTTTTTCATGAATAAAGAAGACACAAAGGGAAGACAAAGTTTATCTACTAAAGATTCTTCAAAAATTCCATTTTCACGAAAAAGACGTTGAGTGTTAGGAGATATAGATTGGCCTTCAGGCAATATCTCTGTTATTAAATCCACAAAGGATACTCGAATTAAAGATGAAAGCATATCAAGAAGGTATTGTGGATTAGTGAAAATGACATTTGGGAGGACAGCAGGAAATACAAAAACAAAGCCATTGAGTGTAAGTAGGTAATAGCTTTCAACAAGTCATCTCTTTTTATTTCAAATTTATCTCCAATATTACAGCAAGACTCAAGCGACAGCATTCCATGTTCTTCTTGTGATGCTTCCTCCTTCACACGGATTTCGAACATATACCAACTGACAGGTATTGGAATAGTAAAAACCAATTTCACTTATATAGGACACCATACGTTCCCGAATTGAAGCTGATATTTTTTCCCGATTTAATCGACAAAGATTGTCAACAGGATGTATTAGCTCTTGAGAAGATTCTTTTGTAGAAAATGAAGTGGTCACGAAACTCGTGTAGTGAAGACAGAATTTGAGCATTCTTTTTACGTAAAGATTCAAAGAAGGCATTCTAATGCCACTAACTTTGTCATACTTAGTTACCAACAATTATAAACACAAGGTTTTGTTGTTACACTTTGGTTTCTTTTACTACACTTTATTTTTAGAAGCAACTACTGAACGCACAAAATGCTCTATAAGTTGTAGATTGGTCATTCGCAACTCACTAGGTTGATTAAGCAGCTTACCACCAAGGGAATAAGAAAACTGAGGTTTATCAGATAACTTTCCGATAAATTTGTGCAAATAATGTTGATTGAATTACAACGAAGAAAGGCACGTGACACATCAGCAAATTGTGGTTGACCACCACTATCAAGAATGTGTATCCACGAGGCTTTATGGAGACCTTTGGATGTCTTTCGCTTTCCAAGAACTTCGATAATATCTGCTGAATAGTTATCAACATTCAATTGGGGTGTAGGAGATGATTCAATATGTGAAGGTTGTTTGATGGAGTTCATGTGTTACATTTTCATATGGTAGAGGTGCCATATTGTCTGACTTGATAACTGTAATTGGTTTCATTTTGTGAAATAGCAGGAGTTGATGCATTAATTAAAACTGGTGTTAGAACAGAATCAGCCTCTTCAACTTGTTGTAATGAATGACTAGTTATTGGAGATGCTGTAGATATTGTGTCATTGGCAGAAATATTGCAACTTTCTTCAAGGGCTATGTTTTGTACTTCGGATAATTGGTGGGATATAAATAACTTATTACTAGTAGGCTGTGATGAGTACTTTGTAGTAACTATATATCATCAACTATGTTTTGTAATTTAGGTGGCTGCTCTTGATTATCTTTATCGTCAAATTCTTGTTCAAGAGCACGAATGGCATCTGATAACATATTCAAAAGATCAAGGCCTGTAACCACTCTCCCAAATTTTAGTTTTATTTTGATTAGTGACTCTCTCTATGGCACGAATTGGTCGAGTTGCTAGTGCTGTGCTATTGTCACTTCAGGTGCGGGCCAATTAAAAAAGCAATGATTTAAATGATGTTTTACCAACACAGGGTGGGTCCCATCAAAACAAGCCTCAAGTTTAGTAAGAGAGACAGTTCCTTTGTGAAGACCTTTTTTTAAAATGTTAGATGTAGTTCTACAAGAGAGAAATACGAGTAGTCAATTGTAGTCATAAGAAGACCAATACATCAAAATTAATTCCACTTAATAAGAATATAAAAAGTATATGCTATTATGAAATATTATAACAATTTTCTATAGCACTGAATAAATATTGAGTTCTTTTGACAACTATCTTATAGTTTATTTAGAATTCAAGTGAATTACCCACTGTATAATTAGTAGATATGCTATACTATTACATAGAAAACAAATTATACAGTGTGAGTAATTCATAGCAATTTTTGGATTCCATAGTAATCAATCTATGTATAACTAGAAAATATATTAAGGAATTGTAAACATTAAAGTAATAACAATTTATTATTATGATACAATAATAACACTATTATTGTGATATCACATATAGTAGGCATAGATAATTTAAAATGCATACATTTACCTATATCAGTCAGATATCTAAGAACTTTTCTTTGACCGAATCTTTTGCTAATTAATAGGTTTGTTACCTTTCTATGAGAAGAAAGAGAATATTTTACTTTAAACTCTTGGGATTATATCAGTTCACTAATTTGGTACTATAAACAGTTATCTAATAGTATGCATATGTATCCTTGAAGCCTGGTCTTCACTATAAGATAGTAACTGACCTCATCTTTAGAATTGTAGTCAGCATTACCTTTTTCTATCAATATTTTTACTACATCATAATAACCATACATTGCTGCATGATGAAGACAAGTACGTCCATACTATATACAAAAATTAATTAACATAGTTGTATATACAATTAATTAATGCACGAAAGTTTAGAATTTTTAATAAACATGCACTACTTTACATGTAACTAAAACAATCTTACCAACAACTCTAATACATACATGTTACATACATTATTTTCAATATCACTTTTAGCAAGACTTACATTTTTCAAACTACAATTGCAAGTACACAAGTACTTAATTAAAACTACAATTGGAAGTACACAAGTACTTAATTAAAACTACAAATTGGAAGTACACAAGTACTTAATTAAAAACTACAATTGGAAGTACACATGTACTTAATTAAAACTACAATTGGAAGTACACATGTACTTAATTAAACTACAATTGGAAGTACACAAGTACTTAATTAAAACTACAAATTGGAAGTACACAAGTACTTAATTAAAACTACAATTGGAAGTACACATTGTACTTAATTAAAACTACAATTGGAAGTACACATGTACTTAATTAAAACTACAATTGGAAGTACACAAGTACTTAATTAAAACTACAAATTGGAAGTACACAAGTACTTAATTAAAACTACAATTGGAAGTACACATGTACTTAATTAAAACTACAATTGGAAGTACACATGTACTTAATTAAAACTACAAATTGGAAAGTACACAAGTACTTAATTAAAACTACAATTTGAAGGACACAAGTACTTAATTAAAAACTACAATTGGAAGTACACAAGTACTTCAATTAAAACTACAATTGGAAAGTACACATGTACTTAATTAAAAACTACAATTGGAAGTACACATTGTACTTAATTAAAACTACAATTGGAAGTACACAAGTACTTAATTAAACTACAAATTGGAAGTACACAAGTACTTAATTAAAACTACAATTGGAAGTACACATGTACTTAATTAAAACTACAATTGGAAGTACACATGTACTTAATTAAAACTACCCAATTGGAAGTAAACAAGTCTTAATTAAAACTACAATTGGAAGTACACAAGTACTTAATTACAAACTACAAATTGGAAGTACACAAGTACTTAATTAAAACTACAATTGGAAGTACACATGTACTTAATTAAAACTACAATTGGAAGTACACATGTACTTAATTAAAACTACAATTGGAAGTACACAAGTACTTAATTAAAACTACAAATTGGAAGTACACAAGTACTTAATTCAAACTACAATTGGAAGTACCACATGTACTTAATTAAAAACTACAATTGGAAGTACACATGTACTTAATTAAAACTACAAATTGGAAGTACACAAGTACTTAATTAAAACTACAATTGGAAGTACACAAGTACTTAATTAAAACTACAATTTGAAGTACACAAGTACTTAATTAAAAACTACAATTGCAAGTACACAAGTGAGTTATGTTCAAAGAAGGCCATAAATACATAATAGACATTCTATATACAAAATCTGAATATAATCTGACTGTATATATCTGACCTGATTTTTAAATGGGACCACTTATGTCAAAACATTTGTGCATGGCTGATTTGTAGACAAACCACTGTTAAACTCTCAAACATCTGTTTTTGTATACATAACAGTTGCTATATAATGCATAACTATTCTATATGTATGGAAAACTTTTTTTTTTATGTTTTAACAGTGATTTCTTTACAAATCAGGTCACAAATGTTTTGACAGAAGTGATTTTTTTTTACAAATCAGGCACATATGTATAGTGAACATTGCTTGCATGTTGTATGCTTTTGTAACAACAAGTTAAGGTTATGTAGTATTCTGTTTACCAATTTTGTCACTTTATATATTATAATTAATTACTGTTAACAAAACAGTCATGTATAATAGTCAGATAATAATGTCACATATACTTATGTACTGATATAATGTATTTACTTCACAACGAAAATTTGGATCTGCACCATGATGTAGAAGAAAGAAACAACATTATTGTGTCGATTCTCTGAAGCATACCAAAGACATGTTTTCAGTCCCTATATGTAGAAGTTTAAAATTAAAATTATCAAAATTGCTAACTCCATATAATTCCCAATACTAACTTGTAGAATTATTATTGCTTACGTAATTCCATACAAAATTGATTGGTTGATTTAAAAAGTAGTTGTATACAGGTATATGTATGTAGCAAATTATTTCTTGCAAACTGAAAGTAAACATCATACTGTTTTCAATAACTGATGTGCTGTTGAATTGACCATGCACCCAATTGATGAATTACCAAAAAATCCATCTTTGTTTGACTGTTTCAGTTATAATTACTTAAGCAGAGAGTCTAAACTTGAATTATGCACTATACAACTATACATAGTAATTTGAAATACACTATCTCATTAGATAGCTACCAGTAATTATTAATAGGTTAAAAAATTGTAGATTAATTAATTCAGTAAGTTTTTTAGTATATAGCTATAATTATTATATATTTTATTGAATTAAATATATACATATAGATATAGATAGATAGATAGATAGATAGATAGACAGATATAGACATAGATGTATACACATATATACATATATCTAAACTGATAATGCTAAAAGATGAAATACAGAATGATTGACACTTACAAACTCTGTTTCATCAAAAGCATTGAGATTGGCTCCATTCTGTAATGCCTTTTTAACTAATCAAGGTTACCTTTACAAGAAGCTTCAATTAGAAAGTTATCCTACATAGAAGATAATAAATGTATTATTATATCACCTATTTAATAATTATATAAATATAAACTTGTAGAAATGAAATAATTTTAAACTCACAATATCACGTTGTTTGACATCTTGTCCTGTTTGAAGGCTCTTTCAACATTTTGAAATTCTTTCATTTCTAACAGACTCAACAAAACGATAATCCTTTGTTGATATGCAAAGAAATGATTAAGTTAGTAGAAATTTTTAAAATAAAAAGCAATAATATATATATCTGCATATGACCTGGGAGAAGCATACTCTCACATTGCAACACTGTGCTGAAGCACACACAAAATTAATGAAAGATATTCCATGGACATCTTGGCTTTCCCAAACCATGCAAAGTGTTAGGTATGCTCCCATCTCAGAAATTGATTTTTCTGCTCTAACCACTAAATTACAAAAGATATAATGGTAAATTAAGATGAAATAGCATCCCAGTTGGAATTGGCTGCCAACTTTCTTGCTTCACCATGGATAGTACGGTTGTCGAAAGGAATTCATTAATTGTGTAATATTATATAACTGTGGTTTGTAATATTACGCTGTTAAAAAAATGGTAATCAATCCATATATAGCCAATAGCCAAGACAATATTCCACTATCACAGCACACACCGCAAGCAAGGGGGGGGGGGCGGGGGGGGGGGGGGGGCGGGGGGGGGGGGGGGGGGGGGGGGGGGGGGGGGGGGGGGGGGGGGGGGGGGGGGGGGGGGGGGGGGGGGGGGGGGGGGGGGGGGCGGGGGGGGGGGGGGGGGTGGGGGGGGGGGGGGGGGGGGGGGGGGGGGGGGGGGGGGGGGGGGGGGGGGGGGGGGGGGGGGGGGGGGGGGGGGGGGGGGGGGGGGGGGGGGGGGGGGGGGGGGGGGGGGGGGGGGGGGGGGGGGGGGGGGGGGGGGGGTGGGGGGGGGGGTGGGGGGGGGGGGGGGGGGGGGTGGGGGGGGGGGTGGGGGGGGGGGGGGGGGGGGGGGGGGGGGGGGGGGGGGGGGGGGGGGGGGGGGGACAAACTACTTAAGGTTATAGGGTTCGCACTGGGTTCGAAGTTGGGGTCGTGGGGGAATTTTCGCACTGAATATGATGCGAATTAAGTTAGTACTAACTGAAAAGACTAAAAACAAAGAACAGGACAACAGACGTGAAGAGTTCGTTAGCGGTAATTAACACGTACTACATAAAATATTGTAGTTTGCTCAAGTATCTGTTGACTAAACAGTGGTTTCCCCAGGAATGCTGGGGACGGAGACAACTGCACTATGTGTGTGGGAGACCAGAACCCTTCAAAGGGTCTGGGGCTCACGAGACTACATGAATGAAATCTATGCTAAAATACATATATATGTTTCATTGCGTATCCTTTAAAACAAATCTACTCAGTGCTAGGATAGCCACAAGATTTCTGGCAATACATTAAGTGAAATATACATCACAGTCTTTTAACACTCACCAACTCTGACTGATCAACAAGGGACATAAGAAGTCATGACGCTTTACAATGGTTGCCACTAACCACAAAAGGATGGAATGTAATACAGATTACGTCCTACACTCCGGCAGGAAATCTTTATTTCGTTACGTAATAGTTTATGTTTAGAGTTAGCATTTTCTTTGCCGGATGTTTATGAGCACTCCACAATAAGTAAATACTGGTTAACAAACTAAATCATCTGAAACAGAGCACGTTGACTATTCTGTTCAGGCTCAGTGTGACAGTTAAAATTGATATCGATATTTATTGATCACAGCATGGATGCCATTCTTAACATAAAAATTGCAACAACCACCTTCAGTCTCAGTTAGATTTGATTTGAGGTTTAAATGATGAATAAGTGGGAAGAAGCATTAGCACTTGTATAAAATTACAGCTGGTAATAGAAAAGTCAATACATTCCAATACTGAACAGAAAACACTTTCTCCATCTGTTCATGCGCTACAAAATACAGTTAATTGTAACCATTAACTTGAGTTAACTACATTTTCACATGTATCTCATTTCTTCACAATTGATTCAGTGATCTCAATAGGTTAAGGGTATAACAGCATTGCCATATGTAATGAGATGACAAAATTAAATAATTTATTAAGGTGCTTTTCATTTTGATGTACTATTACCTGCTATTCTCAAATAGACTGTTCTAAAATATTATAATAATAAGTAAGCGTATTATATATGATTGATGTAGTGCAAGTATTCTATGAAACTAACAAACAACAAAGCAAACGTATATAATTTATCAAGATAAGATTATTGTTATTGTTGCACAAATACTCTTTGTATTCTTGTAATGATTTTCTTGGGACTTTGTCTCTATGGCATGAATTGGGTATCTTCTAGCTCTGGTTTCCCTAATAGCTTCATTTGCAGACATTTCATTATATGTGTATAAAAGATAGGCTGCTAACATGGTTCCAGTTCGACCACACCTGCACGGCATTGTATGCCTACAGGACCTTTGGCATTTTTAATTATTTCATTTACTTTCTGCATCTGTGGTTAAAGGAGAAAAATAGTATTTTTATTTTAATACTGGTATGCATACATACCTTAATATTCTCATACATATAAGCATATATTTTAATACATGAATACCTGCTCCATGGGTTGGTGCAGTGAAATTTTAAAAACAACTGGATAAACTACTATTCCTTACTTTTGGCTTCATCAAGATAACTTGGTGGATCATCTTCCAGGTTTATCAAAACTTTTATTCCATTTTCTTTTAAGTACTTCATATTTCCTGTCATTCCAGGATATGCCATGGCAGGTAATGTGTCCTTCTCAAACCATTTGAAATTATAAGGTTCAATCTGATCGTTTTTGACTAACAACTAACTTCATATGATCGATAGACTTAGATTCCATTTTTTCTTGATACTTGATTATATTATTATGTGATACACTTCCTTAACTGCTGTTACACTTAAGGTATATTAAACACTATTTTAGGAAGATAATAGTATGTATAAATGCCATGGCTATACACCATCTATTTATGTATAATAGTGATGCATTTTAAGTATGACTCAAATGCCACAGCTTAGTATGATATAATATGTTAATTTTTAAAAGTAATTGTGTAGGAGATTTAATAAATAAACAAAAGAAAAACATTTGACTCACAGAATAATAAGAACCAATTAACTTTAAGTATTGATCTAATAAAATGAGATACAAAACAAAATAGCATAACAAAGTGACATTTGTTGTTTTCCATTTATCAATCAATATATCACTGTATCCATTCATTTATCTCTTACCTAGATTTATTTCTTCTTTCTCCACTAGAGGAAAACTGAGCATCTATCAATAACAAAAGAATAACTTTAGTCAGAAAAGTATTAACTAATATAAATGAATTAACCTTAATCATTATTATTGTGTATTAACTATTATATTAGTACCTTAATAATTAACATTAGTGCATTAACCATTAATATTAGTGAATTAACTATTAATATTAGAACCTTAATAAGTAACATTAGTTTATAACTAGTGAGTTAACTATTAATCTTAAATGAAATTATGACATTTCTCTTAAAAAGTGACAATAATAATAACGTGCTAATTAATAGGGGCAGTAGTTATTAATAGTTATTAATAATAGTACCTTCTTCTGATACCTTCTGATCTGACAATCGAAGACTCTGACAACTAAAAATACTGTCATGCCTCTTTTTTAATGATGATGGACTATCCTCATTATAATTACCATGTGTACTGGGAACTGGAGTTAGCTAAAAGAAGGGACAATCTTGCCTCATGAATATTCATAAACACTGTATAGCTTATTAGAATTTAATTTTGTGAACCTTCTGATACAGAAAAGTTAGTTTTGCATAAATTTAAACATGGAGGACAGGATGTGGGAATAAAAAACATATAACTTAAATATTGTATCAACAAAATTTCTTTCATAAAATCATAAATAAAACCATATCGGTACACATACCATAATATATGTTGTACCATATGGTACAATATTGTAGCATGCACCTTAGTAATTAACATTAGTTTATTAACTAGTAACTTAACAAACTAATTTTAAAGCCCACACCCTCTCAGTATATATACAAATTTTATTGTATTCCCTAAAATTTAGAAGCAATCAAAAATTTAATGACTTGTGTAATGCTCACTTTAGTAAGTGGTGATTGTCTGTGATGTCTTCTTGAGATGATCTTGAATTTTTGTAATCTTCTAGCAGGTAAGATAAACGAAATATTCCTTAAGAACTGTGTCTAGAGAGAGACAGAGAGAGACAGAGAGAGACAGAGAGAGACAGAGAAAGAGAAACAGAAAGAGAGAGAGAGAGAGAGACAAACAGACAGAGACAGAGAAAGAGAGAGAGTCCAAAATATTATACTACTAGCGACAATAACATATATAGTAGCTGTTAGTAAAGAGGTGATAGAAGGAAATACAAAGTGCCATTTACATATTTTGTACATGTTACTATTGTCGACCAATTTGAGGAACTGTTCAAGTGTCTGGAAGAAGTTTGAGAAGTACCAAAAAAAATATTATATGAATTGGAAAGTCCAATCTAGAGATATCTCTCTTAGAGGTAATAACTACAATAGTATATTATATTATTGCCAGATTACTGCATGCTTCAATATTATAATATTATACTAAATTTCACTTCTAATAATAAAACTCTGCTAATTTAAAATCTATCAATTAAAAAGTTTATCAAACAAAATTGGTATACTCAAAAGTCAGGAAACACACACACAAAAATTATTTTACTGATATCCATGTAGTATAAAATACATAGTAATAATTCACATGAAATATGTTCATTTAACAAAAATCTCAAAAGAAGCTATTAGAATGTCTTCATTATCTGTTCCCTCATCAGCACAATACGCATCTCCAAAGCTTTCAGAGTTGATGATGTGTGAGAACTTTATGGAACCAGGTAGACCAGAAGCATTACAACAATCTTGTTCAAGAGTTCCGCATCCATCTCCATCCCACAATGGATCACTAGTGTAGAATTTTTCGTTGATATATTGAATCAGAACAACCAGACTCACAGAAGTAGTCATTACCAACAAATGAAGGTACAGTTTTTGAGGAGGTACCAGAAGAACATGGACAGTTATGTGGAGAAGGAACATTTATCAAACAGTCCAGCAGCAAATGTCCAGATATGTTTACGAGGACATGAACCCATATGTTAAACTAATACCATCAACATAATAACTGTCAATTGTATGTCCTGCTTGGTGATAAAAAGCATTTGGGACTGGCATATTGGTAACCAATAACTTACCACATAATTCGTTATACCCTTTACTAGGAGGAGAGAAATAAACCTGAGCCAGACATCCACCACTAGTACCAGAAGGTCTACCACAAGCTCTTAACACAATAGAAACATACAACCTAAACCCAGGAGGACACTGTGAGTTGGATCAGCCACTATGAGGTAAGCAATCCTAGTCCAAGGTCTCCAATCTTACATAACTCCTCCCATATGACAATAGACAGTAGTTATGTCCTCCATTACTAGTAGCTATGGTATAGTAACCTGATGGACTATGAGGCCAATATATTTAATATCTGCACAAGACCCAGGATATATGAAGGAGGAGGTTGTCGACAGTGAGACTCAAATTCTAGATAATCTTTTTAACACAGACCGTGTACATTGTTTCACAGAAATAGATAGTGTGTCATCATTAGCTAGAGACAAAAGGAGTTTGTCAATCTTGTCATTGAGAG